>NC_134487.1:113787082-113884582 GCF_040206685.1 Ascaphus truei
GAGAACGAAAACATTAAAATAACAAACAATCATACATTGTTACAGTAGGTAAGGAGTGCATCGCCCCAAGGAGCTTATAATCTATAAGGATGGGTAAGTGGAAACAGAAGGTACAGTGGGGTACATTAAATGAACAGAGGTTATACATTCAATTTAAAGACATTTCATGGACAGAAATAATAAATGTTTATGGGAAATGTAACAGAGCATCTCTAACATCAGTGAAAGGCAGCAAACGGCTGACACCCGTTGGCAGCTACCTTTGAGGAGACTCGTATGTTCTTATATCAAAGATAGTCCTGAAGTCTAATCTACTTACAGCAGCAATTCCGCTTTCCTTTTTTTTTTTTTTTTTTTTAAATATGTTTGAAGCAAAAGAACCTACGGAGTAGAACTGTATTTGTTTCATTTTGGGGACCTCCTACTCCAGTTGGACTGTGTGTAGGGAACATAATGGCGGCTTAAATGTCCTGCGTCATGCGGGTCAATAGGAAGTTGTGACATCATCTCTTGGGCTTCCTATTGGCCCACGTGACCAGGACCTTTAAACCTCCAGAGCTGCTTCTGGCACCAAGTACGGAGGTAAGAATCCCGGGAGCAGGGGTTAATGCGGCTCAGCTTCGGAGACCGCCTGCTTCCCACTTATTAAAAAACAACATGTTCTGCTCCTTTAAAGCATTATGTTCATAATATTGTAGTCTATTATATAATCACTGGTCTGACTGCACTCTGTACCCTATTGTGATTGTGAAATGATGTAGATAGTTAAAACAAACCTTATTTATAACTATTAAAATATATTCTTGAAGGTAACTGAAAACATAACATCGAACAAAACAAGGACAAACTAACTAAAAACCTGGTGTTAGCAGCAGCTAATAGTAAGGACCTAATGCTCCCAGTATGAATTAGAGTAATAAAGTTTTTAAATCACTATTAGTAATACTAGCCTCTAATAATCTTCTAGATATTCAGTAGGTCTATGGAGGAGGTATCACATGGAATTATAAGTGAAATATCTAACTCCATTTCGAAACAACAGTTACTGCTGTAACTACATGCAGTTATTCACAAAAATGTATCAGTACATAATAAGTCAGGGGACTTTTTCCTCTGCGCTCTCCTACCTGCTCCCCGCCCCTGCCCCCTAACTGATCAATGGCATTTTCTGACACCACAACGTCATGTGATGCTGTGTTGCCATGGGGAAGCGTCGCAGAAGCCGCCAGAGACCAGTTAAGAGAGTTAGAGGCCTCATGTGCGCTCGGTCCCCTGACATTTAATTTAAATGCTTTGAGGAAGAGCGTGGGTTCTCTGTAAGCCGCACCCCCCCCTGAAAAATCTCATGCCCCCCGTTTGTGCACCCCTGTAATAAGTGATGAATATTAGCTGTCTTAATTCAGACTCCTATTCTGATGATCAGGAAGTAAAGACAGGATGGTATCAGGAGGTAGGTGAAGAGCAAGAATATTTAGTAAAGAGAAGCATATATCCCCAGTCAAAGCATATCAACACCTCAGTTAATCCACGCCCCTTTTGTTTTTGACACATAAACTAATTGTGATCCTTTTGTATCTGAGTTACCGGCGTCCCTGGCGAGCTGCTGCTAGCCCAGGCAGCACCTGACTGGTGACGTACATTTCGCATCACACAGGACGCTTCTTCCAGTGTGAAAAGTTCTGTATATTCTATTACTAAAGAAAGAGTGCAGGGTTTTCTGTTTCACAGTTTAGTAACTTAAAACTATGACGCATCAAGATTTAATATACCTTACTTTGAAACATCATCCTTGTGTTTTGTCACATATATACTTTGTATACTGAAATAATTTGTTGGTGTACATGCTTAACTTGGCTGAATTAGCTACTAGCAGGCAAATACCTGTTTTAGAAAATTTCTTTCAAAGGGATACAATTAGCGACACATTTTTATTTGAAAGGAGAAGTATAGCACATATGAATACTGTACCTTTATCGTGTATAAGTTTGAAAAATGGAGGGCAACTTACAGAGAAAATGTTTAACCTTGTTGAGTTAATTATGAGTGAAACTGATAAGCAGGAACTGTTGGTCAGATAATGCAAATTAGGTTATATTTGTCTATAAAAATGTCTAGCGTGCTTATTGATAATGGAACCGTATAAGCTTCGCATTACAAAGTTAGTCACTTTTCTACAGATTCAATGTAAGGCAAGACTTTCCAAAGAAGTTCAAGCATTGAGAAATTTATATTTTCTATTACATAGATATGCATTTGTGCATATCTGTGTATGTATATATTGTATATTGTTTGATTCTGCTTTGACACTACACCTTTTAATTACAAGACTCATTTAAAAGAGAAACTAAGGAACACAATTAAAGAAATAGAAAAAAATTAGAATAGATTTATCACCTTGTAGTCTTAGAATGTAATCCCTTATTGATCTGTTCAAGATAAAATTAATGACTTGCTCACCTCCAATTAGCTTCTTGAAGAAGTGGATTCTTGCTCAGCAATAGCTCTCTCAAACTCACACTACCTTCTAGCCACATGGTAACACTCTGCAAGTCTGAAAAAAATGGAGATACAAATTATTTGTAAGACTTTTTTTTCAGGAAGCATAACAAAATCAGCATTATACTGAATAAAAGATTTGTGAAAAAAATAACTTTCTTGACTGAATAATACAAAATATAAATAAAGCAGATCAACAAGAGGTACAATTTATTCAAGGCATTAAAAAGAAACACATTATGACACTGTACTGATAAATCAATGTAATATGAATGCATGGCAGATCTTACTAATTGCTTTTCCAAATTACAGGTGCAAAAGCTTATCAGCAGTAGAAAACTGATCAAATGTATCCTACTATAACAATACAAGACCAAAATCATAGACCGACTATTTCATTCTACAATTATTCTGCACTGAGCAGTAGTTTTGTAGCAATTTGGGCATTTCATCTAAAAGCTTCATTGTTCATGCTTAAAAAAAAAAAAAAAATGTTGAAGCTGCGCTGAGGAGACGCAGATTCAGGTCTGCTGAGCTCCGTCAGGGAGGAAGATCTGTGGGGCTATCCAGCCCCCTAGACGCCCGGAGAGAATGAGTTGCGGCACCCTCCCCCCCACCATCCGAGGGGTGAGTTAGAGGAAAATGAGCGGTCCGCGGCCTTGCCTCTGGGGGGGATTAAGCGGCGGCCATCTTGTTTTTGCCACAAAGTCCTCCTGGAGCGCAGGGGATTCGGCACCCACCTCCCCAGAGCGGGCACTCTGCTGAGTGGAGGGGCCGAGTAGGCCCTACTCCGGCCGAAGGCGCTGTTGGAGGACCGTGGAGGGGAGGTCTGCCGGGCTGGCTGGCCCATGCTCATCAGCCGCAGCCCTATGCCTTAAGATGGCTGGCGCCTGCACAAGGAGTAAGGGAGCTCAGGGGAGATGTGGCAGGCAATGGACAGACAACTGCCTAAATGAGGTACTGTGACCACAGGGGAGCTACTACATGAGCCAAACAAAATAACTACATAGCTATACACTAACTGTATTAACTAAATCTGCCCAAAACCTAAATAAAACAAAATAGACACGCAAGGCAGTAGCAGAACTGTAGAGAATGCCCACTACAAAAAAAGTCTGCAGCGGCTGAAAGCCCACTCCAGATGTTCCGGCGGCCGAAGCACGGCCCTATCACATGGGTGAGTAGGCTCCAAAGCGACATCTGGCTCTCCACAAGGCTCACCTGCGCAGGGGAAAGAAAGGGAACCCGACATGACTAAAGGCCATGTAGAATATGCCACAAAAGCAGACCTGACGAATTTAGCGACAAAAGAAGATATACACAAGCTGCTGACAGACCTGACACTAATGCTTAAAACCGAACTGTCCAAGATTAAAAAGGACATTACTACTTTGGGAGACAGGGTGGATGAGCTGGAAAAAGAAGCCGGTATGGTCTCAACATTTCAGGAGTATGTAACTCAAAGTACAGGAGCAGGAAGAGACTATGCAAAATATGCTCCTGCATACAGCGGACCTGGATAATAGAGGGAGACTTCCTAACATAAGAATTAGGGGTACACCCGAAACGGTAGAATCCCAAGAGCTGGTCCCATACCAACAAAAGCTATTCTCCCATGTGACTGACTAATCACAGGAACGGATCTAGAAGATGGACGGGGCACACAGAGCGCTTAGACCCAGACCATCAGATTCCCCGAGAGACACTCATTAAAATGCAAGACTTAACTGACAAGGAGGTCATTATGCAAAAGGCCAGAGGCATTAACAATATAGTGTATGAGGGGACCAAGAACCAGCCATCCATTTCAAGAGAATAGGTAGGGAGGTCTCGAGAAAAGGGGGATCAAAAGGCTGATACCAATTTTTCATTAATTGTGTATTTGTATTTTTATGTATTTTAGATTGTTTCTTTTCTAAAACAAGTCAACTGTCGCAGGGAGAAATTATCCAAAAGTTTACTTGGCAGATGATGTCCAAGGGTAAGGTGGCACTAAAGAAGACAGAGGTTGGTGTAAAAAACAAACTGAGGTTGGTTGCTAACCATCACTACGAACCCAAACACCACAAAAAACATGACATATGATAGGCACTCTGAAAGTAAAGGGGCTAAACTCAACAGTAAAAAGGAGACGGGCCCTTGAAGAGATTTAAAAAAGATGAAAAACGACTTACTGTAATGTTTATACATGAAACATACTTTAAAATAGATAAACAATCGAGAACGATCAATAAAGACATTGTACAAAATTTCTATAGCTCATCGAGAGATAAGAAAAATGTGGTGGGAATTCTGCTTAGCAAGAATTTGATGCTGCAGGATATCACCACGAAGAAAGATATAGAAGGTAGATATATAATGATCAAAGGGAAGTTAAAGGAGAAGACGGTTACCTTAGCAAATATATATGCCCCAAACGTTGGGCAGGCAGACCATTTAGAGGAAGTGCTAGCAATAATGAATGTGTTTAGAGAAGGAGCTCTATATGTGGGTGGTGATTTTAATGTTGCATTAAACCCGGTGTAGGATACTTCCAAAGGACATACAAAAGTGAGCAAAAAACAGACAAAAATGTATAAATAAAATATTGAATAGCAGGCATTAGTTGATGCCTGGAGAATTTTGAATCCGTCAGGGAAAGATTACATGTATTACTCACACCCACATGATAGCTATTCTAGAATAGATTATCTTTTCATAGACTAGATTAATGTGAGTAAAATACGGAAAGTCAATATTGGTAATACTACATGGTCAGACCACGCACCAGTAACTCTAGAAATTGATTTGGGTGTGGGATTATACAGAAAGGTGAGTGGACATGGAGATTTAACGAGTTCTTACTGAAAAACAATAATGTAGTATTAGTAATTGAGGATGCTTTTAAAAACTATTTTGCAGAAAATAATGTAGGGAATAAAACACCGGCAATATTGTGGGAGGTGTAAGACATATAGAACACCCACAAGCTCATATTGAACCCGCAAAATAACCACAACATATAAATAAGCGTATAAGTTTCACAGAGGAGTGCTGCTGAGCATGGCAATATATATTTAAAACCAGAGACGAACATGAAACACAGACAGAGCTCAATGCACATCCAGCGAAACTTTATACACGGTACAGTGCCTAAATATACATGTATTGATATCTATTAAATAAAATGGTCTTTTAGTTTAACATTTTGGCCAAATTGTTGTCAGCCCCTGAACCACTGCACGGCAGACCACACCTCAAGGGTCCCTACACTAATATAAATTCTTAATAACCTATGCATTGCCAGGAAGAATGATTTATAATAAATCTGTCAAAATTAGTTGCAAAGTTCTAAGTCTGATTGAAGCTTTTATTAATCTGTACATTACCAGGAAACAAGAACATGCTATTATTATATAGTAATCCGTCGGCAAAGGTCAAAGTAAATGGACTCATTTAAAATACTTAATGGTACGAGACAGGGATGCCTCTGTCCCCGTTGATTTTTGCACTAATAATGGAGCGTTTAGCAGAATCAATAAGGAATCATCCCCATATTGCATGAGTTAAAATAGGCGAGAAAGAACATAAAATCGCATCATATGCGGATGATGTTCTGATAATAACAAACCCTCTGGTTTTGTTGCCAAATATAATGAATGTTCTAGGCAGATATAGTTTAGCATCTCATTTTAAAATCCATTTAACAAAAACAGAGGCCCTAAATATAAAAGTCTTCCAACAGGGTTGGCGGCCCAAGTTAAAGAAAACTTCCCTTTCGAATGTAAAAATAAGAGTATAAAATATCTAGGTACACAACGCCAAAAGTAGAAAATCTGCTCCAGGCCAATTATACTCCATTAGCAAAAACAATAGAAAACGATTTAAAAAGGTGGAATAAGAGTATTATCTCGTGGATATGTAGAATTAATTGTATTATAATTAATATATAGCAGAGACTTAAGCATTTGTTCCAGACTATCCACGTGAAAGTTTCCAAGCAGTATATTACTACGCTTTAAAGTAAAATTAATACATTCATTTGAGAATTTAAAAGGCCAAGGCCCAATACTAAAACATTGCAAAGACATAAATCACAAGGTGGACTTGGGTTACTAAACTTCAACAAATATTATCTCGCTACAAAAGTAAATGCCCTTTTTGAATGGTTTCACTGTACTAAAAATAAACTCTGGGTGGAAATTGAAAATAATTATTGCAAAGAAATAGATATGGCTTTGGAAGACAGATCGCCCTAGAGGTCTTTACGAGCACCCCACTATTGGCGCAGCACTATGGGATTGGGACGAAATTTCTTACAATGAGAGAATCTCCACGTCCCCATCCCCTCTAACTCCAATATGTGGGAACCCTGATTTCTCTCCAGGGCTCGACTCCAGAATATTTAAAAATGGAGTCAAACGGGTGTGATTAGTCTGGGAGATCTGATGGATTTGGGTAAGACCAGATGTTTGAAGCACTTTCAGGACCAGTTCGAATTTAATGAAGGGTAGAGATGGCAATATATACAAATTTTACATTATATGAATGGAAAACAACCCCAATAAAAACACATTAAGGGTGTTGAGCCCTTTTGAAACAGTGCTGACCTTGCGGGGTCCAGGCGGGCACAATATAACGTACGTCTATAGAACATTACTATAAATGAATATTGAATCTAGTGTTTGTACTAGACTGGGAAAAAGAGCTGGGCGGGGAGAACTTTGCACTCGAATGGACACAGATGTGGAGTTATGCCAGCTCTTCCTCGATATCAACAAATATTCTAGAAACTGTATATAAAGATAATGTACAGATGGTATCACACACCACAAAAACTGAAAGAATGCTATCCAGGAACTTCCAATAAGTGCTGTAGCGATTGTGAGGAGGTGGGGAAAATGCTTCATATCTGGTGGGAGTGTAAGATAATAGAGCGATTTTGGGATATGATATTAGAGCAGATTTTTAATATTACCAAGATTAGAATCGCAAAAGACCAGAGTATTATACTGCTAAACAGAGAAGGGGTCAACGGGCACAGAATTAGGAAATCTCTATTAATACACATGCTAAATGCCATCGCTGCCAACTGGAAATAGTTGGAGGCACCCACTATGGGACAATGGAAGTCGAGAGTATGGGAGGTCATGAAAATGGAACAACTATCAAATATAACCACTGATACCAGGTCACAATTTGAACGCCTTCGGCTGCCATGGTCAGAGTTTACTGCTAATAGAACACTGTGAGAGGATTTGAAAGAGGACACACTTGCAATAATAATAATAATAATAATAATAATAATAATAATAATAACCCAGACTACTATTTATGGGATTGACTTGTTCCTAAGTTTCTATTTTTAAATTTTTTTGTTTAATTACAATATTTTTTTATTTATGTCAGTTTTTTGGATCGTTTCTTTTGTGTTTGTTATTATATTAATGCTGTCAGTTAAATTGGTTATTGCATATCCAGTACTCTAATGTATAACTCACTTTATATGATCGTATACAATGTCTGAGTATTGTTGTTTGCACACAGCAGAGTGAAAGTGTAAAAACTCAGATTTGTTTTTGTTTTTAAGTTGTGTTGTATTGTTTTGTATATGTTAAATGTTATAAAAATGTGGATTATAAATAAAGAATTTACGTAAAAATTTTTTTATTTTTTTTCCCCACTCACCTGATAAACAGTTGCTACTTATGTCCAGTTTTCCCAACAATATAAGGCTATTTAATGGTGAAAGTCGAGTCAGGCTGAAAAGAGTAAATAATACAAAGATCATTAGAATAAAAATTATATCAATGTTCACATTTCATTAACTGCATTTGTATGTTTACTTTCGGTCGCTCATTTAAAAATGTGTTTACATACACATTTCTTAAAAACATAGGGCCTCATGCAGAGAGCAGCGGTAATGTGAATAGCGGCATTTATTGGAGAGAAATGCCTGTAGAACGGCAGGTACTGGCGAGTTTTAAAAAAAGCGCCATTTTTTTTTTTTGTGTGTTTCTCGCCGAGCTACCGGCGAGAACCTAAATTTCCCCTGTTCTAAAAATATCCCTATTCAGAAAGGCGCGATCGCCATCTAGTGGCTGATCGCGCCAATAACATGGAGAGAAATTCTCAATTTACCTCCGCCAAAAAAAGTTGGCAGGAGGCTGGCCAGAGGGAGAAGAAAAAGAAAAAAAAACGCGGTTTTTTTCCCCAACAGTTTCAACAGCGCTCATAGCGCTGGTTGAAACTCTCCATATGCAGAAAGGCCCTTTCTGCATATGGAGAAAAAAACTCTCCAATAAAGCAAAATTTTTTTGAACTCTCCAATTTAATCTAGCGCTGCTCTCTGCATGAGGCCCATAGTTTTTTGACACACACACACACACACACACAAACACACACACACACACACACACACACACATAGCTGAACCCAGTTATAACGCGGTTCTTGGGGTCCACAATGCAACCGCATTATAACGGGGTTAGCGGTGGAAAATGGCCGCCGCGAGTGGGAGAGCTGGGATAACTCTCCCAGCTGTTCCAGACCACACACGCTGACCCCATTAGGCCCTGCTCTCTCCTGCTCCTATACCGCCAACACCCCCCCTGGTCTCCCTGCTGCCCGAGACCTCACCTGAGCCAGGCTGTCCTTCACTTTGCAGCCTTATCTCGCATAGCAGCCCAGCCTGGGTTACCCGGGGTGAGGGAGGGGGAGTTAGCAGGAAGAGGCCGCGGCTCCGGTGGGAGAGAGACAGGAAGTGCCGGGTCCTAAAAACAGCTCTGAGCCGTGGGTGTGTGCGGGGGGGGAGGGGAAGGGGGGGGAAGGCAGGTGGTATATGTGTGTGGGTGTGCTTGTTAGCACTAGAGCATTGAATATTTGTATAAAAAAACTAAAAAAAACTGTATTATATACGGAGGGAAGGTGGATACAGTAATACAAAAAAACAAGAAACACAGCGCACAACGCTCATAGTGCATTAAATGATATCTTTAGTAACCAAAATAAGAAGGTAAGTATTGTGCGTACATAAAACAAAATTTAAACAAGCATTTCAGGGTTATTGTTACCCAAGCACCAACGGACGCCTGTGATGGTCTCGTGGCTCTCTCCTTCTCACTCCAACAACCTTGATGTAGGGCCTGGAAAATCTCCACTCCAAACGCTGGTGTTTTGGCCTCTCGCCTTAGGGAAAGGCTAGTGCAGCTTCAGCAGTCCAGAAAAAGACCTCCGCTTATATGCGTTGTGCCCGTCACTGCATAAATCTCGTGTATAACGGAGCAGCGGAGTACACGCGGTTTTGCGTCCTGGTCGAGAGCTTCTTCCGGGTCTGTGACGTCACAAGATCGCGAGACTTCGTCGCAAGTCTGCAGGACACCGGATCAGTTCTCTGGGAGTGCTCTGCCCTGGTCACCCCGCTCCCGTGATGCTATTCCAAGCGGGTAGTAGTGACGCGGTAGCCGTGACTGTCCTGTCCCGGCAGCTGCGTGCAGGCAGCGCCTACAGCATCGAGACCTCCCACACTCTTCCTAGCACCGTGCGTCCTGGATCACGGTAGGTGAAAAAAAGGTGCGTCCAGGACGCACGGTGCTAGGAAGAGTGTGGGAGGTCTCGATGCTGTAGGCGCTGCCTGCACGCACCTGCCGGGACAGGACCGTCACGGCTACCGCGTCACTACTACCCGCTTGGAATAGCATCACGGGAGCGGGGTGACCAGGGCAGAGCACTCCCAGAGAACTGATCCGGTGTCCTGCAGACTTGCGACGAAGTCTCGCGATCTTGTGACGTCACAGACCCGGAAGAAGCTCTCGACCAGGACGCAAAACCGCGTGTACTCCGCTGCTCCGTTATACACGAGATTTATGCAGTGACGGGCACAACGCATATAAGCGGAGGTCTTTTTCTGGACTGCTGAAGCTGCACTAGCCTTTCCCTAAGGCGAGAGGCCAAAACACCAGCGTTTGGAGTGGAGATTTTCCAGGCCCTACATCAAGGTTGTTGGAGTGAGAAGGAGAGAGCCACGAGACCATCACAGGCGTCCGTTGGTGCTTGGGTAACAATAACCCTGAAATGCTTGTTTAAATTTTGTTTTATGTACGCACAATACTTACCTTCTTATTTTGGTTACTAAAGATATCATTTAATGCACTATGAGCGTTGTGCGCTGTGTTTCTTGTTTTTTTGTGTGCATTTAGGGGGGACCAGAGCCATCCCTGGTGTCACAGCTGCAGACGCTCCATAAATATTCATACTATACACAAGGTCACCTATTTAATTGTATCACATTCATCACGTTATCTATATATTGTTGTTGCGCACTTTTCTTTTGTTCACCTATTTGGATACAGTAATAGCCTGTAGTGTTTCCCTCTTGTTACACTGTAGAAATATGGAGGGGGATAATACCTTTTAGAGTTTCTCCCTCGTCATACTGTATATTAACGGGCCGTTATTACATTAATAATATGAGCACTTTCATTAAAAGCCCAAGGCTGATTTTTTAAAATGAAAATCAATAAAAGTTGTTTCCTTTGTACTACTACTACTACTACTACTACTAATAATAATAAGTCACTTTTCAGTATATTCTCCATAGCACTTTCCCTGGGTCAGTTTTATGGCAACATATTCTCCCATCGCTCCATAATCACATCCTCCTTATAATGATAATGAAATTCTAGCCTTCAAGTGTGTGTTGCTCCTCCTCCTTAGCAACCTGCCAGCTCAGGCTCTCCTGATGTGTTTGTATTTTTGGATGGGAGGAGTATACAGCCAGAAAGTCTCACACTGAGAGAGTGCTGCATGGAGGAGACGTATAGACAGGTATATCATATTAACAAACAGGTATTTTAATTAGCAATATATAATGATTTTTTTTTTTTCGCTTCTTCACCCAGGGTGGGTATAGGCGACTTCAATGGAAATTTCTCTCCATTGTTTGCAGTCTTGGGCTAGAGTTGTTGGGTGCTATAACCAGTCTTCATTAAATGTTCTTTGGCTAAGTTTGAAAGGGGCGCATAAACAGGTCCTCAGATTTTCGCTTAAACTATCTCAATGTTGTAAGCCTTATGCCACCCTTCGGTCGTTTCCATGTCGGATTAGGTTCAGCCATTAGGGTTATTTTTGGAATTCTATGTGTCGGCATCCGCAATGTGTGGCCTAACCAACGCCACCGTCTATGTTCTATAATGTCCGACACATTTTCGGAAACGTTGCATTTTCGTCGAATTTCAGCATTGGACGCCCTACCAGTATATTTGTTTTTTCTTAGTCAGCGCAGGCACCGATTTTGGAATAAGTCTTGTTTATGTTGGTGTGTCACCTTTACCGGCCAGGTTTCACAAACGTATAATAAAGTTGGTAGAATAACAGCTTTGTAAATGCGGACATTTGTCTTTAAGCGTATGACTTTACTGGCCCAAAGTTTCTTAAGTGAGCCCCATGCAATTGTAGCTTTTTGTATTCTAGCGTTTATTTCTGATGAGATGTCTCCATTTCCGGTAATATTGCTTCCAAGGTAGGTAAAGTGATCTACAGTCTCGATGGGCTCATTTTGAATGTGAATCGTTGGGTCAACAAGGTGGTTGCAGCACATTAAAAGTTTGGATTTACTACTGCTCAAAACTAGGCCTAGTTTACGGGCCTTGTTTGTCACTCGTTTCACAATGCCCTGTAACGAGTCCAAGGAGTCTGCGATCAGAGCAATGTTGTCAGCAAATGTTAAATCAGTCAGTACAAAGTTATTTGGATAAACGATCAAACCTCCTGGCGGATTATCCAATGCTTTTGTCAGGACGGCATCGATTCCAATGTTGAATAAAAGTTGGTGACAAAATGCCCCCTTGGCTAACTCCGGAATTCATTGTAAATTCGTGACTTTCCTCATCGTAGGCTCTTTTTTGCATGATGTGCAGAGGTAAATGGCTGAAATTATGCTACATAATTTCTTAGATATTCCATCCAGTCTTAGTAAGTTCCACAAGCTTTCTCTATGAACGCTATCAAAGGCGACAGTAAAGTCTAGGAAGGCTATGTAAGTTGGTTGCCTGAACTCTTGTCGCAGCTCTAATACCTGTCAAAAGGCACTAATTTGGCCACTACATCCTCTTCGTGCTCTAAAACTGGCCTGATTTTCACGTGTTCTTTTTTTGTCTTTTTTCACCGTCTTTTATGCGATTTAGTATTATGGCTTCCAGTATCTTACACGCCAGGTTGATCAAGGAGATTCCGCAGTAATTATTGCAATCACTTCTTGTTCCTTTTTTGTGTAGGGGCAGCAGCAGCACATTCCCATTCTTTTGAGATTCGTTCTTTTTCCCAAATAAGTGAGAGAACATCTTTCTTAGCGCCAATAACATGAACTCCACCAGCTTTGAAGAATTCAGCACACAGACCATCATCCCCTGGGGCTTTGTTGTTCTTAAGTTTATTGATGACTGCAGCGATTTCGATTCTGGTTGGAGGGGTGTTGCAAATGTTGTATGGCCCATGAGTATGCATATTCAGATTTTCAATGTCACCTGTGATAGGAGGGGGGTCGATTAAACCAATGCTTGCATCACCTATCTAATCTAGCTTCCAAGTCTGTAATTTTATGTCCGTTTTTGTCACTGCTGCATTGGCTGACAGGGTTTGAATATTTGCCAGCCATAATTTTGGCCAGTCTGAATAATTTTCTATAATCACAGTGTTGTTGAGCAGTTTCAAGTTCAGCGGATATACAATTGTAATAAGCCTCACTGGCATTCCTTTTTTTTTCACGGGCGAGCTGGGTAGCAAGTGCTGTTTTCCGTCTTTGAGAAAGCTGGATAGTATCATGTGAAATCTAGTCCTTTTTCTGTTGTTCGCATGGTGGAATACATTGACTGACTATCTTGCATTTTTTGTCGGAGGAGAGACCATGCTTCATCTACTGAATTTGGTTTTTGGGCAGTTGGTGTTTTATCCCTAAGCGATTCTTGAAATTGGTCTCTTGTTGTTGGATTTTGAAGACTAATAATGTTGGGGCGTCTTTGAATTGGTTTCTTTGTCCTGTTTTGGAAATTAAGGTGAATTCTCGCACCACATCAAGTCCCCAAAAGGACCTACAATCACTAATTGATTTGTTCCATTTTTGTTTGATTAATATGTAGTCAATTTGGTTTCTAATTGTTTCGTCTGGACTGACCAACGTTTGGAGACGGCGTTTTTGTGACAAAAGAACGTGTTTGTGAGCATAAGGCAGTGGTAACTTGTCAGCTCGAGATGGTGTTCCCCATTTTCACATGTGTTCGTATGTGGGGTAAAGCAACCTGTTATTTTGCCTTGCTTCTTATTACCACCAACTTGGGCATTAAAATCTCCGGCTATGATTAGGAAATCTTTCCTAGGGATTAGTGAGATTTCGTCCTCCAGCTGGTGGTAGAATTAATCTATTGTTTCCTGTCATTAGCATTGGTAGGCGCATAGACTGATATTATTGATAGGTTAATAGGATGGCTTTTTACACAAAGATAAGCCAGTTTGGCATTTGCCAGTTTCCAGGCGAATACTGCTTTAGCTGCTTTTCCACTTAGCGCAAAGCCAACCCCAGCAAGCCCAGAACCGTTTGTTGAACCGCTGTTGAATAGTTGAACAGTTTGCCGCGTATGTGGGATTGATAAAATAGAATTTAATATAGAATACATAGGATAATATATATAGGTGTCAGCCAGTCGCGCATCGACTCGCTGTCGCGCACCGACTCGCTATCACGAGGAATTCCCACTTAGTATAAATATAGAAGTGCAAATAGTTAAAACAGGGGTATGTGCCGCACACGCACATTCTAAGTGAAATTTCTTTGCGTTTTGTCACTGAAAATTGTGTTTTGATTTTTAATTAAAAACAGCACCATCACAAATACAATTTCTGTGGCAAAAGACAAAGAAGTTATTTTGACTGGTATACGCAAAAATGAAAAACATTTAAAGTTTAGTTGCAAAGTTAATTTGTAAAAGTATGAATTGCATTCAAATAAGAAGGAATGGTCATCTGTACAAATACCGGGGAGGCCGGGAAGGGCAGGGAGGAGCTTGACAGCTAAACCCGGACAGCTGGATATCTTATTTACGCTGTATATCTTAGATGCCCTATACCTACACCGAAATAACCTGTAACCCTGCTTCCCACCTTCCCCCAGACTCTACGGTGGTGTCTAGGGTGCATGCGGATTACATGCGGTGTGGTGCGTACCTGTGAGGAACAGGAGGGCCTGAGCTTCCCGCGATGTTGTGAGGGAGCCAGGACCGGGCTTCTGGGGTGGTAGCCTCCATGATCTCTTAGTGGTGCAGCGCCTCCATCTTCTATACTCCCAGGAATATGGGACACGACCGGTATAGAAGAACCCCTTGGGTCCCAGGGTAGTACTTTCCAAGTCACACACAGTCTTTGATAATAACAAATAGTCTCTTTTATTGAAAGAGCAGCAATATCCCAACGATAGTGGCTTCCAGCAGCCGCAACACAATAGCCAGGACGGGTTATTACGCCACATTTTTCCATGACTTTGGATAGTATTAGGAGAAGAGAGATTGGCCTGTAGTTTGAGACAGTGTTTATGTCAACACTTTTGAAGATTGGGACAACTCTGGCAGTTTTCTCAGTCTTAGGGATATGTCCTGCAGACAGACTAGAGTTGACTAGGGAAGCAAGCGGTTTGTCAATAGCCGGGGCACCAAGTCGTAGGAACTTTCATTGCAGTAAATCAGGTCCATATTGGCTGCTTAGTTTTAATGAGGAGCACTTGTGTAATCTCCTCTTCAGATCCTGGGACAAATTGAAAATTGTGGGCAGTGTTGGGAGAGGGTGAGGATATTGGGGTACTCTCAGAATGAGGTTCATGTTTGAAGGGTTGCATTTCGCTAATAAGTTAGTAGCACACCCTACAAAGAATTCATTTAATGCATTTGCAATGTCAGTGGGATTTGTTAGAGTAATATCCTCCTTAATGATATTACATGTTTGTTGATGGCTAGAAGGCTGAAATATATTGTTGATGACATTCCAGAACTTATCTGGATTTGATGTATTCTGGTGAAGATTGTCAGAGTAATTGTGCTTTTGCGTGTCTTGTTTGCCTTGTGCACATAAAGTATTCCGCAGGCATCTGTAGGTATTAAGATCCTTGGTAGTGCCAGTTACTTTGTAGCTTTTCCACAAGGCATCCCTAAGATGGTAGAGCGCAATAAGGTCAGTTGTAACCCACGGAAGGTGGGCCCCCCCGTACACTTATTCTGCGTAGTGGAGCACTCGGATTGAACTCGGTTTGAAAATAGTCGAGTGCTGAATCGGAGTCGGGAATGAGGTAATTTCTGTACCAAGGGTAGCTGGTTAGGTCAGAAAGAAACTGTTGTGGGTTACAGATTCTAAATGTTCTAGTGAGGAGAACTTTAGGGCTTGATTAGGATGGTTTGATTTTCCTTACACAGTACACCATTGCATGTCACTGAAAATGTCAGTTAAGATGTCAGAGGATTGGATTCTGAAGGGATTTGAGGAGAGAATTAAGTCTAGCAAGGAATGGTTGTGAGATTTCAGGTTTGTCCGTGTGGGTTGGGAAATGAGTTGCGTTAGGTTAAGTGACTTGAGTTGTATCTGGATTTCGTGGTTTTTAGGGTTGAGCCATTTGAAGTTGAAATCCCCAAGAACTAGCAGCTCACTCTTCTCATTCAGAGAGGGAATGGGGCCAAGAAACTGGGTGATATCAGTCAGGGACTGTAGTGAGGCAGGGAGGAGCTTGACAGCTAAACCCGGACAGCTGGATATCTTATTTACGCTGTATATCTTAGATGCCCTATACCTACACCGAAATAACCTGTAACCCTGCTTCCCACCTTCCCCCAGACTCTACGGTGGTGTCTAGGGTGCATGCGGATTACATGCGGTGTGGTGCGTACCTGTGAGGAACAGGAGGGCCTGAGCTTCCCGCGATGTTGTGAGGGAGCCAGGACCGGGCTTCTGGGGTGGTAGCCTCCATGATCTCTTAGTGGTGCAGCGCCTCCATCTTCTATACTCCCAGGAATATGGGACACGACCGGTATAGAAGAACCCCTTGGGTCCCAGGGTAGTACTTTCCAAGTCACACACAGTCTTTGATAATAACAAATAGTCTCTTTTATTGAAAGAGCAGCAATATCCCAACGATAGTGGCTTCCAGCAGCCGCAACACAATAGCCAGGACGGGTTATTACGCCACTCGCCTTCCACCCAGATAATTCCTCCTCTCCTTCCCTCCAAGTCGCTCCTCTGGCAGGATGGTCTGGGCTAGGGCTTCAATACCCCGTGGCCCACCCCCGAGGTTAGCCTCACGGTGGGTCTTGGATTCTCCCCATCACCCCTGGCAGTGGGGTGAGGGCATTGGTCCACCAAGTCTATAATTCTATCAGCTCTATTAAAGGACGCTGAATCTTTCCGCTCCTCTCTCTCCTGCACTCTGCGCAGGGGAGACCGTAGTCTCCTCCAAATCCTCGGACCGATCCGCAGGATTCCTTGACTCATGGCATATTAACTGAACTGCATACTCCCGGCATAACTAACCGGCAACTCCAGACTCTCGATATCACTATCAACTCTAACTCTACTCACCGGAGTTGGCTGCTAAATATAGAGCTAGCCCCGCCCTTCGTGATGTCAGCAGAACCTCCCCTCTTGCTCACGCCTACAGCAGAGTCCAGGCCTGCGTCTACCACTCAGGATAGGGCTATGAAGGGGGAAAACCCATGATGATTACTGGTGCCTGATCTTAACAGGACTTACCACAGCAGGAGGAAGATAGGTATAGCCTGTGCTGTTTACAGGGGGCTACAAACCTATACTACTTTCTTCCTGAACTGACTTTCAAGCTTCACACGGGAGACATCGGAATGCCCCCTAAACCAGAAGACAGGTAGGGAACACCTCCCATCCAATGTATAACATTGTGGGAATGGGTGTACCTGGACATTGAGGAACTGCGGATCAGGTAGGATCCCAGGAAGGATTGCTGCTTTAGAAATTGTGAAGCGGGGGCATCCTGATCCTGGTTAAGGGGTTCAGGAAACAAGTCATTCACATCTAGCTTTTTATTCTAGATTAGTGAGGTCATACGACACACACACACACACACACACACACACACACACACACGTAACTACAGTATGTAACAAGAAGTCATTGTAGTAAAGTATAAATGTACTACAATAAATAAACTTATGTCAAAAACGAATGTTATTTCTTATTAGGCATTTGTCCCATATTTTTTTTCAAAGTGGGGGCGGGGCTAGGGGCGAGTAGGTTTTTTGGTTCGTCGAGTAGCTTTTTGGATAATTTGTCAAGCCCTGTGTATGTATGTACTGTATATATATGTAACTGTATTTGTAACCATGTATTATTTGTTTTACTCTGTGCCCAGGACATACTTGAAAACGAGAGGTAACTCTCAATGTATTACTTCCTGGTAAAATATTTTATAAATAAATAAAATAATATACACACACACACACACACACACACACACACACACACACACACACACACACACACACACACACACATATATACACACATACATACATACACAAGGCTTGACAAATTACCCAAAAAGCTACTCGCCGAACGAAAAAACCTACTACCTACCTAGCCGAGGAGGGGGGATGCCGGAGCCAAGAACTAGGGGTGGGGGGGACTCATTTTTTCCCGCGATCCACATATAACGCAATCGCATTCTGTGGACCCCAAGCAACGCGTTATAACGAGCTTCAGCTGTATATATAAACACATATATTTCATTCTTGAATATTACATTATGTTATACCATATTTTTTATGAATAATTCAAAAGGGTTAACTAGTCAATTATACACTATAATGTTATTAATTAACAACAGTACAGAAAGCGGTTTGCTTAAAAAATATGAACCATAACCGAGCAATAGTATTTCCATATCAGATAAGAGGCTGGAGATTCGCAAAATCAATACATTTTAAGGGCTTCCACTGACTCACATTACATTTGTAAGGGTTCTGCAGCTTTGTAAAGTTTCTTTTAGTCTCAATTATATTTGGTTGTGACATGAATAGTTTGAGCAGAGTGAAATTATATCTATCTATTGCTTCAATTCATTGTAAAATGCTCCAAATACGTGATAAATACAATTACAAATACACACACACACACACACACACACACA
This sequence comes from Ascaphus truei, assembly GCF_040206685.1. NCBI lineage: Eukaryota > Metazoa > Chordata > Amphibia > Anura > Ascaphidae > Ascaphus > Ascaphus truei. Next base: position 113,805,747 of record NC_134487.1, read on the forward strand.
CACACACACACACACACACACACACACACACACACACACACACACACACACACACACACACACACACAAACACTAGCTGTAAAGTGTTTAGCATATCAGTAGAGCTATTGCTGTCACTTGTAGTTCATTTGGGCTTGCTGGATAAATTCAATTACAATATTAAATTATAGTTACTATTGTGTCTAGTGTAAATGTTTCTTTTATTGTTATTCCAAACAGATTTAGAAAATGAGAAGATTGCAGCATCCTAGGATGTTTAGCCACACTCTGCAAACCATGGGAGAGTGAGTTCTTGCAAACATTTGAACTATCATATACATCTGTATGAAACAAGTTGGTTACACCTGCGATGAGTGTCAGTCATGATAGCAGTGGTATGATATATAGATAGTACTACAGGTCTTACACACACCAAGACTAAGTGACTCTACTGTACATCAGACTGCTAATACAGCACCAATACAAGTTTAGAGTCCTAGCAGTCATGTTGGGTGTGTTTTTTTCCAGTGACTAATATAGCCACTGTGAATAGATCATACCTCCAAGGTACATGTACCTATGTAAATGGTTACTTCCTCCCTTTACCGCTCACGATAGAGGACATAGACTAGATCACAGACAAGAGTTGGGACTAATGTAAACCACGGGTGAATCACAGATTAACTCCTCAGACGCTCAGAAAAAAGTTTTTCTATAATCGTATCATCAGTCTCCAGCAAGTCCTTCATTTCGGCTGTGCAGCGCTAACACCCCCTTTGGGAGGATTCTACAAGAGTTGGGACTATATCCGCCACTGTAGTAATTTCTCCCTGTTTATTTTAATGGAGTAATTGTTGTCCATTGTATACATATTTAATAAAGCAAGTTTTTAACACATTAGTGAGAGGCTATTTAGGGGTCACCCTAGGATTGAATATTTCCCAGCCCTCAATTGGTCATAGAGTGCACATAGGATTCTTGGTAAATTCATTAACCACTTAATTCCTTCCACTATCTCCTTCCCGTATGCACCCGATTGACATATACAATCCATTCATATAGTAGGAGAGCGGTAGTATCTCTAATTTCTAGGTAGGAATTAAACCATTTTCAAGCATGCTTCCCTATTCCAGAGCACTGGAGTTTGTTTAGCAAGATAACATGATCAACAGTATCAAAAGCCTTTGCAAAATCTAGGAATATTGCACTAGTAAGTTGTCCCAGTTCCATTCCACACTGGATCTGATTGCAAACTTTTAGGAGGGAAGTTACCGTGGAGTTTTGGGGCGAAAGCCAGATAGGAATTGGCTAGGGAAATTTGTCTTGGTATAGTAATCGCTTAATTGGGAGTGAACACATTTTTCCATGACTTTGGATAGTATTAGGAGAAGAGAGATTGGCCTGTAGTTTGAGACAGTGTTTATGTCAACACTTTTGAAGATTGGGACAACTCTGGCAGTTTTCTCAGTCTTAGGGATATGTCCTGCAGACAGACTAGAGTTGACTAGGGAAGCAAGCGGTTTGTCAATAGCCGGGGCACCAAGTCGTAGGAACTTTCATTGCAGTAAATCAGGTCCATATTGGCTGCTTAGTTTTAATGAGGAGCACTTGTGTAATCTCCTCTTCAGATCCTGGGACAAATTGAAAATTGTGGGCAGTGTTGGGAGAGGGTGAGGATATTGGGGTACTCTCAGAATGAGGTTCATGTTTGAAGGGTTGCATTTCGCTAATAAGTTAGTAGCACACCCTACAAAGAATTCATTTAATGCATTTGCAATGTCAGTGGGATTTGTTAGAGTAATATCCTCCTTAATGATATTACATGTTTGTTGATGGCTAGAAGGCTGAAATATATTGTTGATGACATTCCAGAACTTATCTGGATTTGATGTATTCTGGTGAAGATTGTCAGAGTAATTGTGCTTTTGCGTGTCTTGTTTGCCTTGTGCACATAAAGTATTCCGCAGGCATCTGTAGGTATTAAGATCCTTGGTAGTGCCAATTACTTTGTAGCTTTTCCACAAGGCATCCCTAAGATGGTAGAGCGCAATAAGGTCAGTTGTAACCCACGGAAGGTGGGCCCCCCCGTACTCTTATTCTGCATAGTGGAGCACTCGGATTGAACTCGGTTTGAAAATAGTCGAGTGCTGAATCGGAGTCGGGAATGAGGTAATTTCTGTACCAAGGGTAGCTGGTTAGGTCAGAAAGAAACTGTTGTGGGTTACAGATTCTAAATGTTCTAGTGAGGAGAACTTTAGGGCTTGATTAGGATGGTTTGATTTTCCTTACACAGTACACCATTGCATGTCACTGAAAATGTCAGTTAAGATGTCAGAGGATTGGATTCTGAAGGGATTTGAGGAGAGAATTAAGTCTAGCAAGGAATGGTTGTGAGATTTCAGGTTTGTCCGTGTGGGTTGGGAAATGAGTTGCGTTAGGTTAAGTGACTTGAGTTGTATCTGGATTTCGTGGTTTTTAGGGTTGAGCCACTTGAAGTTGAAATCCCCAAGAACTAGCAGCTCACTCTTCTCATTCAGAGAGGGAATGGGGCCAAGAAACTGGGTGATATCAGTCAGGTAATGTAGTGAGGCTTTAGGGGGGCCGCAGATGCCAGCAATCAAGACGTGCTTAGAAAAGGGAAGGCAGATTTTGCCAACTAGGATTGCAAAAGAGGGTGGGCTTGTGAGGCAATTTAACAGTGTAAATTGTAATTTGTCTGCAATATAAAATAACACCCCTCCTCCTCTCTTTGACCTATCTTTCTTACAGATGGAGTATCCCCGAATGGCGATATTTGCATCAAGGGTTTTTGAGGTTAGCCATGTTTCTGTGAGAATGATGGCATTGGGTTTATGCATAAGGCACCATGCCATTAGTTCAGTTTGGGCAGCAGGCTCCGGATATTTATATGGGCGACATATAGACCTTTTTGGAGTTTGAAGGGGGTATTCTCAGGTGTATGGGACAGAGTTGAAAAGGGAGGGCCTGGGTTACGTTAAATATCACCTGCTAAAGAGACTAGCAGAGAGAATAAATAGAAATTTGAGTAGTTGTTTGCTAGTTATAAATGTGTGATGTTTGCCATTAGAATGAGCGGTGGTTGGTGTGCTGGTTTTCAGAGTTCCCACCAACGTTCAGTAGATGTGCAAGATGTTTCAGTAATTCAGGGTAAATGGTGATATTGGGTGTGGGTCAGGAGGGAGGAGTTTGTATTGGATAGAGAGACTAACATTTCCATGAGACCCCAAGAAAGAACCAAGTTATTGGTATATATCCACTGGAGATGAGATAGGGCTCTAACAGTCTATGTAAATTAAAAAATGAGGACTACTAGATAGTTAGAATGTCCTTAGTAAGTGGACTGCTGTGAGGTGAGAGCCCTCACTAATTCACCACAAATAGCCACAAGATGGGAAATATTGGAGGGAAGAAAAATAGCTTGCGCTAAAGTATAGCGCATAGAGTGGGACCTCTGCAAGTAGCTTCATGTTTCAATCTAGTACATAGTGCTAGCATTTATTAGGAAGGGTAACAGCTACACAAAGCACTTATCGACTTAGTGAAGTATTTACCTATACTCCATTAATATAAATACATTTTTTTTTAAAGAAAACTAAAATAATGTTTTCAAGCACATAGATTTTGTACGGTCAACTCTGCAATCTCTAAAGCAACATCCCATATTTACTAGAAATGTTTTTTGAGTGGAGATCTTGAAAACTTGTGTGAATGTATGATTATAAACAGACTTCTGTACAAACCCATCCTTTTAGTAATAGCTTAAGAGCTTCTTCTAGACCTTGTCCTTTCCGATGTAATAGAATATATTTCCAACAAAACATAAAAGGTTACACAGGTGAAATAGCTATTTGTCTTGGGAGACTGATTTTGACAGCAATTTTTCTTCCCTTTTCTTATGTTACCTAGTAATAAAATACCATCATTCTAAAGTGAATAGGATCCAGACTTCTGTTCTCATCATATGCAATAATGTTTCACCTACAAATAGTAGTGCTTCTATTATCCCATGACAGGGATGGGCAATAATTTAGCTAAATGCTAGTTATAAGTATAAAAATAAATCAATTGAACATGGTCAATTCAATAAGAATAACAGTGTTGTGCTGAAATAATATCAGCATAGGGAGTTGTGAAAAACAACAAGAGAGAGAAAGAAGCTATTAGTTTTGCAATAAATTGCTGTTTGAGCTGTTGAACGTACAGCACCAGTGCTACAAATGGGTATACCAAGAAGTTTAAAGAAATATTAATATCTTAAACACATTTGTTTTTCCCCAGTAATTCAAACTCATGACCTGTCGCATGTCATTGCATATCGTTTGCTAGCAGTATTGCTATATGTGATTAAGATCAATGAAAATGTTTACAGAAAGGTTCAGCTTATTGACTAGACTTGCCGTGGAAAACAGAAAAAGTAGCTTAAGCCTGGAAATACAGTTCTCCGCACTGGACAGTGGTCATGAAGATAAATATGTATAAGAAAAATCTCCTTAAAAAGTGTTTTTTGGTGACTTCCAGTATGGCACCAGGGGGTGAAGTCACATCCCCCTGAGCTCCTGCAGCCCCACTGCTCCTACACAGATCAGCAACTTAAACAACCAGAACAAATGATTTAAGTCAGTAGATAAAAACTCACTGAATGATCCTGTGAACAGCAAACAGACTTTGCATGCTCCTGTGAGGGGGAGATACATGTGCAGGCAGTCTCTACTGAGACACCAGGCTGAATATAACCCCTCACAGTTTCAATCCAGCTGAACAAAGGGGAAACACAGGAAAGGCTCCACAGCAAGACAGCAGCTTGAAAAGTAAGGAGAAGCATTTATATGGAGACATTTCTCTCCAGGCAGACACAGATGTCTCCCAAACACCAACAAAAGCAGGTGAGAGCTGGGAGAAAGTCAGAGCACACCAAGATGGCTTCCAAGCACATGGAGGAGCGGCATGCACACCCAGAGGAATCAGAGGTGTCTCAGGAGGCAGAAACTCCCAGGGATTATGTTGAGTGTAGCAAAAGTATTGATGCCTGCTTTAAATGAACATGATGAAAAATTGCAAAAAATCCTTAGATGATCTTAAAGGGGAACAAACCCTGCAAAACACCAGGATGGGGGAAGTTGAATCTAGAGTGGGGGTCTTAGAGGATGTATCCTCAGAAATGCAGCAGGACATTCAAACTCTTAAAAAAAGAAATACAACTTTAGAAGACAAAAGTGGAGGACCTGGAACACAGGTCACACAGAAATAATATAAGATTAATAGGAGTCCCTGAAGAGGTGATATCCTCTCAATTGCATTATTCATGCACAAAATAGCTGCCTGAATCTCTGGGACTACCACATGATCACACTAACGTCAAAGTGGAAAAGGCTCATAGATTTAGTCCGGTTAGGCAGAACCAGGAAGGTAGGCCATGAGCAGTAATCGCAAAGTTTCTGGACTTTTATGAAAAATCAACAATATTAAAAGCCTATAAGAATTTGGATGGCTTTAATTATGAGGTTAAGAAGATCCTAATCTTTCACGACTTTTCTGCTGCAATATCAAATAAAAGACGGGAGTTCAGTAAAGTTTGCAGTATGCTATATAAGCAAAATAAAACATTTTCCCTGGGATATCTTGCCACCTTAAGAGTCTTCATAAATGGAGTGGCCAAAATATTTTCAGAAGCAGAAGCAGCAGCAGCAGCAGAGCGCTTTATCCACCAGCATGCTGCAGGACAGGAGGACAGAACCTCAGAAAGGAGACAGAGATACAGCATGGAGGAAAATAGCGCAGCCAAGAAAAAGGTTCCCCTGCAAGATCCCCGCACCGTTGAGATGGGCCAGGCTGCAAGGAAATAAGTATTGCACTCATAAACGGACTAATGTGATCTGGTTACAGAGAGATGGTACTGTACATGCATAAAATTATGTGAATGTTGGGAGGAAAAGGTGTTTATACTGTACAAGGATTGTTGCATTTAGCGATATTAAGTTGATAAAGTTCAAAAGCAATGGAGGGGTTACATTGCCAGGAGAACATTATATGTCTTTTTTTTTTTAAATAAAAAAAAATAAAAAAGTTGTCTAATTGGTTACGTTACCAAAAAAAAAAAAAGTTAAGAAAACCTGTTTTGAAAAATATAAATTATAGTCTTGGGGTAAAAGGTGGAGGAAGCAGCGGTGAGCTGGGATGAGGCTAAAATGTCACTTCTGGAAAAAAGGAATGTCATTAATCTATATTTGTTATATGGTTTATTTTTTATATTCTGAGTTATATATGTATTATTTTAAATGTTTTTCACTGGTCGGATTGTCACGCCTGTATGCCCGCAGACCAAGCTAGGCCCCAGTACTGAGGTGGGAACGGTATGATACCACATACCCACAGCAGTGGGAGCAAGCCCGGAGTGTGGTATAGCGTTGCTGGGCCTGTTGGAAGATTTGTTAGAGTATACTTGCAACGCTTGGGGAATGTCCGTGAGGGTAGTCGTGTTCGTTTGCCAATGTTCAGGGATCCAGAGGGTAGAGTCGTCAGAGGGCAAGCCAGGTCCTAGGAAGCCAGAGGTCAGCGGAGTCGTATGTATAGCAGGGTTCAAAGGGGATACCAGAGAGCAGAGTGGTCCAGGGTAAGCAGGGGTCAAAGCTAGGGAAATCCAAAGTAACACGGGAGCAGGTAATCACAGGAGCACAGAAGGAGCATAGCATAGGTCAGATACACACAGGGAAACAGGAACTATGCAGAGCGAGGAAGAGGTGGACAGACAGGGATTATAAAGGAAGGTGCACCAATGACAGAGAGGGGAGGAGTAGAGAGAGAAGTGGGTCTATTTTGATCTGGTTTAAAACTGATTTGCCGGCTTTACAGCAATTCTACTTGTTGCCAATTAGAACAAAGAAAACCAGTCAAACAAATATATAAATGAAACCAACAAGTGCACTGTAAAAAGTGCACTTAAAACAGAAGGGTTAATTCAAAAGAACCCATGAAGGGGGATACCGAGCAGAGCACCCCGCCTAACGCCCACTGGGAGGCAAACTCTGAAACCGTCCCAGTGGACTCGGCGTACGAATACTCTGCCCGAATACGGGAGTGCATCAGCGCCCGGAACATGACCACGATGTTCATTGGGAACCCCCCCTCCAAACACTGCTTCCTGGTTCTACAAATGGCTACCTTAGCCAATGCCAGGAGCAGGTTGACTAGGAGATCCCTAGGCTTATTGTCTCGGGACACTGGGCACCCAAAAATAAAAAGATGAGGGGAAAAATGCAGCCAGAACTGCAGGAGAAGGCTCCTCAAGGTGGATAAGAGGGGCTGCAGTCTGGCGCAGTTCAAATAAATGTGATACACAGACTGCCGCTCGCCACAGAAGGAACAGGCGGCGGGGGAGTCCGTGAAATGTGCCAAATACTCTCCTGTGCTCAGTGCACTGTGGAGGACCCTCCAACTCAAATCCCCGGCGGGACGGGGAACCAAACCTGAATAGAGTTCCTTCCACCGGGGTCTCTGGCCCTCGTTCGCAGGAAATACCCGCCTCCAGATAGTATCGGGGCGGGTGACAAGGGCGAGGTAGTGCACTATATGGCGCACTAGAGAATACAGGACTTTCCTCGGCATGAAGCGGAAACATGCCGGGGACATATCCCCCAACCTGCTGAGGTTGGGGGAGAGAGGAGCCTGAGGGGGTTGCTGTGGCTTTGGTTCCACGCAAAGATCCGGAGAGCTGAAGTTGATAGGTTGACAAGGCTCTCCGGTCTGCAATACCCCCTCAATGAAGGTGCGTGAGTCGGGGTGGATGGCATCTTTAATCTCCCGGATCAAACGATGAGGGACGCAGGCAGAACGCTGACCCATACGGGGCGCGAGCACCTCTGCCCTTACCCAGTCTCGCTGCTCATAGTCCAGGAGATCCCCGACTCTGGTCACCTGCGCCAGGATTAGCCGGCGGCAAATAGAGGGTGAATCCAACATCCGAGCCCCCACTGCCGGATTATACAGCAGGGGCTCGGCGAGGAAATCAACCCCCACCGCCTGTTCCTTCCTGGTCGCGGAGACCAGATTCCAGGCCTTAAGTAAGTCCCGGTAGTATGCCGGCAGCTCCGAGAGGTCTCTACCTAAACCCTCGGGCCTGATGATAAACAGTTGCCGGTCATACCTCATATTGCGCAGCTGGCGAAAGAAACTGGTTGCCAGCTGGCACCACTGCGGAGATGGATCTGCGAATAGGTATCTCTGCAGGTATTGGAGGCGGAAAGTGTGTAACTGGGAGCGGACACACACCACTCCCTGTCCACCCTCCTCCAAAGGAAGGCACGCAACTCCCGCAGAGACCCAATGCTTCCCCATCCAGAGAAAATCCATCAACCTCCTCTTGATCTTGTTGATAAATTCGGGGGTCGGACCCATGGCTATCAGCCGGTGCCATAGCTGACTGGCCACCAGCTGGTTGATCACCAGGGTTCTTCCCCTGAGGGAAAGCATTCTTGACAGATACACCCAAGACCCCAGACGAGCAATGACTCGTTCCTCAAGATCACTGAAGTTTTCTGGGGCCGGGTTCTCCGCAGCAGACAGGTAGACTCCCAGATATTTGAGAGTATCGCTCCCCCACGAGAAATTACGAAACGTGGGGGGCAAAGATTCCACCTGTAAGGGACCCACCAAAATGCCGGAGCACTTGGACCAGTTGATCCGAGCAGAAGAGGCCGCGGTGTAGACCTCTTGGCATGCTTGCGCCCGCTCTAGATCATCTAGGTCCTGGGCCACGAGGAGCACGTCATCGGCATAAGCCGACAGGACTACCCGCATGTCGGGCTCCCGCAGCACCAGCCCGGTGAGCCTCCTCCTCAGTAGGCAGAGGAAGGGCTCAATGGCCAGCGCATACAGTTGCCCAGACAGGGGGCACCCTTGACGTACTCCCCGACCAAACACAAAAGGTGCCGTCAGGGACCAATTGATCTTCACCAGACACTCTGCAGAGGCATACAGCATCTGGAGAAAGCCTACAAAATGTGGGCCAAAGCCAAACTCCCGCAGGGTCTGCATGAGGTAACGGTGATCCACCCTGTCAAACGCCTTCTCCTGATCTAGGGACAGGAGGGCGAGTGACAGACCAGTCCTCTGCGCGTGATGTAGCAGGTCCCGGATCAGAAAAATGTTGTCATGAATACTCCGGCCCGGGACAGTATAGGACTGGTCGGGGTGAATCACCTCTGCCAGCACTGACTTGAGCCGCAGCGCGAGCGCTTTGGCTACGATCTTATAGTCCGTGCTTAGCAGTGAGACCGGTCGCCAGTTAGAGATCTGGCGGAGATGCCCCTTCTTCGGCAGCAAAGACAGTATTGCCCGCCGACACGAAAGGGGCATCTCACTGGTCTCCAGGACTTCGGTGAAATCAGGTCCCAGCATCTCCCAGAAAAACCGGAAGAACTCCACAGTCAGCCCATCTAGCCCCGGCGTTTTTCCACGGGACATGAGACTGAGGGCTTCAGAGAGCTCGGCCAGAGTCAAAGGTAACTCAAGCCGCTCCCTTCCACCCTTGCCGACCGTGGGAAGCCCCTCCCATAACACCCTGCATGCGTCTGGCTGGATGGACTCCGGAGAGAAAAGGTCTACGTAGAATCTCCGGGTTCTGTCCCGGATGCTCTCCGGGTCAGTCAGAGGGGTACCATCCTCTGCTAACAAGCAGGTGACATGTTCACTGTTTCTCCTCTTTTTTTCCAGAGCATAGAAGAGGCGCGTACCGCAACCCATTTCCCGAAGGAAGTGGATGCGGGATCGCACGTATGCCCCCCGAGCTCTCCAATCTTCCAAGTCTCTGAGAGCGCACTTCCTCTCCACGTATGCACTCTGCAGGGATTGGTCCCCTGCCACAGACAGCCGCTCCTCGAGATCGAGCCCCTCCCCCCTAAGGGCCTCGATCTCAGCATCGCGCTGTCTGCTAGCACCTTTGGCGGGCTCCTGACAAACGAGGTGCAGATGAACCTTGCCCACATCCCACCACTGCTCTAACGTGGCAAAGTCCGACCTGCAAACTCTCCAGGCCGTCCAAAAGTCCCGGACCGACGTCGCAAACCTCTTGTCTTCCAAAAATGTATTGTTGAAGTGCCAATAGGCGGCCGAGGGCGCTGCTGGTAGTAGCACCACCGTCATGGACGCACAATTGTGGTCCGAAAACGGCGCCAGCCTAATGGTACTGGACTGGGCTCGCGACAGGCTGTGTCTGGATATATACAGCCTGTCGATTCGGGACCAGGACATCCGTTCACCCCTAAACACCCTAACATGGGTGAACTCAGTGGATGCCTCGGGATATTGTTCTCGCCAGACATCTACCAAGGAGTAGTGGGTGATGACCTCCCGCAAGGCCGACACAGAACACGGGTGTGGCTCTGGGCCATTCCGGTCTTTCAGAGCCTCGAGGGTGCAGTTGAAATCACCCCCGAGCACCACGTGTTCGTCCGCGTCGACTGTCTCCAGGTATTCAGACATTCTGACGAAGAACTGCCTTCTCAGGGGTCCAGTGGCAGGAGCATACACGTTCAAGAAATTAAACGTGTAGTCCTCGTGCCGGACTCTGAGATGCAACAGGCGACCTGGAACAACACTTTTGGCAAGCAGTAGCTCTGGTTGAAAGGACTCAGAGAACAGGGTCACCACCCCACTAGATGACAAAGTGAGGTGGCTGAAAAAGACCTTGCCTCGCCACTCCAAATGCCAGCTGGCTTCAGCCTCTGGAGTGGTATGGGTTTCCTGCAGGAAGCTCACAGAATACTTTCCCTTCTGTAAAAAGGAGAGTAACTGGAACCTGCGAAACCCGTCCTTACAGCCATTCACGTTAAGCGTACCGATGCTCAAAGCCATTGGTAGTCAAGAGTTTTGCTTTTCACAGGCGCTCAGGGTGCTACACCCCGAGAAGCCTTTATGTGGTCTCGCATCAATTTATCAAAAAGTTCAAGCATGAATACTACAATAATGTGGTTAATACCACAAAAAGGTTTTTAACTGTGTATATTTTTTGGTGTTTTGTGAGGGTAATTACAACAGCTTTTTGTGTGTTTTTAACAATTTTTCCACTATAGTGTTGATAGTGGTTTTTAACCTTTTTTATATAATTATGTGGGTCATTGCTACCTTAGAAATTACAATACCAAATCATCACTGGATTGACCAATGTGATATTATAGCGGTGACCCAGTAAGTTGTATGTTTTATTGATATACCCACTATTTCCTCTCCTCCGTGTAAATCCACTAAACAGCTCTTTGTTTACCTTCAGGAAACCCCGCCCCATGAGGCACGTGATTGGCCAGATGGGCCGTCACGTCATAGCAGGGAGGATACATTACCTTCCCCTGCAATCACTCTGTGAAGGTTAGCTGACTGTGTCTTAAAGCTTACGTACAGCTTTGTTTACCTTTTGGAATTTCCGCCCCATGAGGCACGTGATTGGCCAGATGGGCCGTCGCGTCATAGCAGGGAGGATACATTACCTCCCCTGCAATTACTTTGTGAAGGGTAGCCGGCTGTGTCTCAAAGCTTACGTGCTTCACGTCAGCTGCAGGGGTGTGACACATCCCAAGCTTCTGATTGGCTTGAATAACGTAACGTCATAGGATTGGACAGGGAATTGTGGGTATTTAACTATGCGATCGTTTAATGATATTTCCTCTTTGATAAAGCGTGGGATACCACGTGAAACGCGTTAGTGTCCTTCTGGCTGTTTTTATTATGCCACTAATAAATTTTTGCACCTAGTTCTTTGCAGTTTGCAGTTTTGTTGGTTCCAATTTTTCTTCAGCAGCAGCAGATGCACCGCCGTTTTCCTGCTATTTCGCATCAATTTATGAAATTTCAGGACACGAAGATGGATAGGCCCAGAGATTTTGGCCTTGTGGTTAGCCCTGATGTATACTTTGAGAGAGAGGAGAATGACCGAGGCATCCTTCCACCTTCCAAGGGCCAACTGCACCTTCGTGGTTCCGTGTTTACAGAGGGTATCCTACAGGAAACCATCTAGCTCCTGGGCAGGGATAACGGGGGTCAAAGAGTCCACAGCCTCCGCGGTGCCAGAGGACTCCTCACTGAGCCCCAACTCCCCGAGCTCCTCTTGACAGAAAAACTGAAGACCCCCGCCCTTCCCTGCGGGGGCCTTTCTCAGCCTTAGAGTGGGTCCCCTCCTCGGTGTTTCCACAAAGGGGTCCACTATATCCTCCACATCCAACCCCGGGGTGGGATGTTCAGGGGTAGCTGGTGGCGGTATGGCGGAGGTAGCGGTCTCCCTAGTGTCCTCGGGGGACAACGAGGCACACAGTGCCCTCCTGGTCTCCTCTACCGCCATGCGAACAAACGAGATGCCACGGTCATTCGCATTAATCGCGGGAGGGCACTTTTCAGCAAGTACCTCATAGGGAGGGTCCAGCCCAGCAGTCGCCTCCAACAAAGTGCCCGACCAAAACTCCTCACCAGGAGAGCTCACATCTGGCATCTCCCAGATGCAAAAAGAAGTGCTCGCTAAAACACCCTCACCCACACCCGCCTCCCCCGCTCCATCCTCCAAACCCCCAACCACGGGGGTCAGACCTAGCCCATCCCCTTCTTCCGGTGACACAAACCGGGGCTCAGCCTCAGGTGTGCCACCCGAAGGCGGCACAGCCGGAGGGGGATCCTGGCCGATCTCCGAGTCCCCGAAGACAACTGCGTCCGGCGCGGCAGATTCACCGAAACACAAGTCCCCAGGGGATGTTCTCCAACTGGGAGGGGTGTTGGAAGGCTCCCCAACGTCCATTTCTAGGGGCAAAGCCTCATGTTGTTGAGCACTTTGATCATCCACTCCAGGGACGCCGGGTACCTCCTCCTGCATTCCCTCCAGATCTTCGAGGGGGGGACTGCATATTTTTGGGGTCCGGCTCACACTGGCTAATCCTAACCTGTGGGCCGGACAGGGCCACCCTGTGCGGAATTGATGTTGCATTCCGCTTCGGAGACTTCTGAGGGTGAACGTAATACGGTTCACCCTCCTCGCCCTCCTCAATCACCCTCTTGTTCTTAGTTTTTGATTTCCTCTTCCTGGGGATTGATTCCCCAAAAAAGGGTACCGCTACCTCCTCAGCGGGAGCCTCCCACCGCTTCCCTGCACCCTGTACGGTGCTTACATTGGGGGTAGGGTGCTCCTGCGTTGAGACAGCGACAACAGAGGGTGACTTCTTCAGGGTGACTCTTTTCTTCTCCCTCTTTTTCCTGGGGAGAAGTGCAGACGTCACCGCCCGGGATGGGGCAGCGACATCTCCTGCGGTCCCAGGGGGGACCTGGGCCCCCGAGGGCTCCGCCGCGGTGGGCGTAGCGGCACAGGGTGTCTCCTCCCGGGGGGGGGACAGTGACAACAGAGGGTGGCCGCTCCAGGGCAACCCCCTCACCCTCTCTCCGCTCCCCGGGGAGAGGTGCAGATGTCACCGCTCGAGACGGGGCAGCAACATCTCCTGCGGTCCCAGGCGGGACCTGGGCCCCCGAGGGCTCCGCCGCGGTGGGCGCAGCGGCACAGGGTGTCTCCTCCCGGGGGGGGACAGTGATAACAGAGGGTGGCCGCTCCAGGGCGACCTCCTCACCCTCTCTCCGCTCCCCAGGGAGAATTGCAGATGTCACTGCTCGAGACGGGGCAGCAACATCTCCTGCGGTCCCAGGGGGGACCTGGGCCCCCGAGGGCCCCGCTGTGGCGGGCACAGCGGCACTGGGTGTCTTGGTAGAGGGAGGGGCGGGTGCAGGAGCTGGGATGGGTCCTCTATTCCCTTTGGGGCAACTCTTACGAGTATGCCTCAGCTCCTTGCACAGATAGCACCTAACCCCCTCTGTGCCATAGTAAACTGTATATTGAATGCCCTTGTAGGGCACCCCAAAGGACCCCTCCACAGATTCTGTGCTCCCCGGCAGCAGCAGCTGTACCTGCCACCTAAAGGAGAGCACATGCCTCAGTGCCCTATCCCTGCAGCCCAAAGGTAATTTTGTTATAGGAGACTTAATGTCTCCCAGGGCTTGCAGGGGTGGGCGTATGAGGCTGTCTGGGAGGGTGGGGGGCACATTGGAGAGAATGACCCTGGTGCCTAACCCCTCCATGGGTTCTATGGGGATGTAGGTCCCTCCTACCACAATGCCTTTCTGCACTATGGTGTGGGCGGCAGCCAGCGTACGGAGGAAGAAAAAACCCCTCCCATACATCTTGCTTGCCGCCACCACAGCAGAGGGACCCACAACGTCTGCCACAGCCCTTACATAGATCTCCATGCTTAGGCCAGGTGACATTGGGCACCTCACCCCAAGCTTCCTGCTCACACAGGGCGTGGCCCCAGCATTATTGTTGCTGGGGTCAACGCCTGCAGCCGCCACCTGCGCCCATGACTGAGCTGGGACTGCAGGGGTTACACAAACAGGAGCCGGGGGAGGTGTGGCCAGGGCACTGTATGTATCAGGCCTAGGGAGGTGGCTAATGTTGTTCCTAGGGACCCCAGGTTTTGGAGTCCGGTATCCGGGTGTGGCCCCCGTTGCTGCACTACTCCTATTCCCCTTAGGCATGATAATAATAAGCCTCTAAGTAAAAGGAGGAGGTAGTGTTTAGAGAGAGAGGTGCAGAGAGGAACTGTCCCTTTAAGGACCAATTAACTACCTCTCTGCAAAGGGAGGGAAAGAAAACAGCTTTTAAAAAACGCTGCAATCTTCTTTTTTCTTCCCTTTTTATTTACTCACTCTCTTACAATAAGCCACACCACAATTTTTTAAGTCTTAAAGAAAGACACAGAGCTCCCAAAAATGCAAATGACAAAGGAAGGAATAGGGCTTAAATTAAAGTAAATTAAAAGTAAAACAAACAACCAGGGGTGGGGGAGGAGAGAGGGGTTGAGACTACAGTTACCAGCCAGCTAAAGTGTAGCTTTGCAAAGTTGAAACACTGCAGCCTCTGGGTGAAAACCAAAAACGGTTTTTAAACCTCAAAATACACCCAAAACCCTCTACAAAACTCACAGTATACTCACAGTATACTCCCCCACAAATCCACACCAAAGTATAACAAATACAGAAAGAATAAAGCTGATTCCTTACCAAATGCCTGGGAGCTCTGCACACACGCTTCTGAGAGAGAGAAGTGGGGAAGCTGGAGATAGGTCAGGGGAAGAAGAGGAGGAGACAGAAGGGGCAGTCAGGGGAATGGCCTGTACAGCTTGGAAGGCGGAGACAGGGGGAACCTAATAAGAAGAGTCTGTGCGCGCGCCCCCTAAAAGCTGGGGATGCGTGCGCACAGGTTGCAACACAAGCGCGGACCGCACGGAGCAGGGGAAGACGGCAGGAGGGGGACGGAGCCAAAAGGAGGGGAACGCACGCGAGGCCTGTGCCCGCGCGATGGCCAGCAAAGGCAGGGAGGAGCATGCACGCGCATCCTCCGTAGGCTGAGGGGGTGCACGCACCGGACGCATCTCCAGGCGTGCGGAACGCCGCGCCGCGGGCACCACACGGGGAGGAGGCAACGGGACGGATGGCACCACAGGGGAAGGTAAAGGAGCTACCGTGGGGGAGAGGGAGCGGGGAGGATCAAGGCAGAGGTTAAGGGAGCGCGTGGGTATGCGGGACCTGCGGGGAACGGGCTGCGGCAAGGGGAGAGAGGTAGAAGGTGAAGGAGAGGAGTGGGAAAGAGTAGAAAGGGTGACAGGAGATGGGAGAGAGGGACAAGGAGAGGAAGGAATCTCCTGAGTCGTCACAGTATCCTTCCCTTGAGGATCAATCTCCGAGTGATCCAACCACGGCTTAAGGGGGAATTTCTGGTGAAACTGGGAAAGCAACCTTGGGGCGTGGACATGATGTGCCGGTACCCAGGAACGTTCCTCAGGACCGTAGCCCTTCCAGTGTACTAAAAACTGAAGTCCTTTTTTGGAGACACGAGAGTCGATGAGAGACTGTATTTCGTACTCCTGTTGACTCAGGGTGGACACTGGACTAGATCTCTAAGAGGGATCCGGGAAATGAGGGCTGGACACAAATTCTTTAAGGAGGGAAATGTGAAAGACTGATGGAATTTTCATTGAGGGAGGAAGCTTGAGGCGATAGGCTACAGGATTAACCTTTTCTAGGATCTTAAAAGGTCCCAAGAACCTAAGGGACAGTTTGGGTGAAGGAGACTTGAGCCTAATATTCTTGGATGACAGCCAGACGACATCACCAGGTTTGAGTGAAGGACCTTTTTGGCGGTGACGATCAGCTTTGGTCTTTTGCTTGGCCACCGCAGACCGTAAGGACTTGAGAATCTTTTTTTCCAGGATTCTTGCAATTTGGTGATATGAGAGTCAGCTGCAGGAACTCCATAAGGAGAAGGTGAGAGAGGGAGGCTACTGGGGTGAAAGCCACAGTTGATGAAGAAAGGAGACTCCTGAGTGGACTCGTTCTTTAAGGAATTAATGGCAAATTCGGCCTATGGTAAAAGATCCACCCAGTTATCTTGTGAGTTGGAAATGAAGCATCTCAGATACTGTTCGAGAGTTTGGTTCATCCTTTCAGTTTGACCGTTGGTTTGTGGATGGTATCCAGAGGAGAACAAGAGGGAGATACCCAATCTTTGAGAGAAAGCTCGCCAGAATTTCGAGATGAACTGGGACCCGCGGTCTGAGACGATAGAAATGGGAACGCCATCCAGCCTAAAGATTTCTTTGGAGAAGACATCCGCCAAGGTGGCCGAGTTGGGAAGACCCTTGAGGGGAACAAAATGAGCCTGCTTTGAAAATCTATCAACTACGACCAAAATAGTTTTCATCCCTTTGGACACTGGCAGTTCAACGATAAAGTCCATCGAAATGTGTTTCCAGGGTTGTTCAGGGATGGGAAGGGGTAGCAGAAGTCCAGAAGGCTTATGATGGAGGGTTTTACTCTGGGCACAAACAGGGCAGGCGGAAGTAAAATTGAGAATATCTTGATTCATCTTAGGCACCCAGAAAGTCCGTTTAATGAGATCAGCTGTCCTCTTGAAGCCTGGATAACCAACTGCTCTGGAGGAATGACCCCAAAGTAAGACTTTATGGCGGAAACGTGGAGCCGCGTAGAGACGTCCTTCTGGTACCCTGAACCTGCTGGGGATATGTGCTTGTGCCTTGTGGATCTCGTCCAATACATCAAAGTTGTTAGCCGAGACTATGCACTTGGCCGGGAGAAAGGTTCTGAGATTTCTTTAGCCTCAGTCTCAGAGGCAAACTGACGAGAAAGGGCGTCCGCTTTAACATTTTTGGTACCAGGGATATAATAGATGGTGTAGTTGAAGCGGGAAAAGAAGAGTGACCAGCGAGCCTGGCGGGAGCCCAAGCGACAAGCACCCTCAATATATAACAAATTTTTGTGGTCAGTGAGAATGGCGATTGGTTCCTTGGAACCCTCTAAAAGATGTCTCCATTCCTGGAGAGCCAACTTAATGGCCAAAAGTTCACGATTACTGACATCATAATTCTTTTCTGCTGCTGAAAATTTCCGTGAAAAAAAACCACAAGGATGGAGTTTCTCTTGGGGAGAAGTCCTCTGGGACAGAACTGCGCCAGCTCCTACGTCCGAGGCATCAACCTCCAAAGTAAAGGGGAGGGAGGTATCCGGATGACGCAGGATGGGGGCAGACACGAACGCCTTCTTGAGAGTTTCAAAGGCTGTGATAGCCTCTGGTGACCAGGACGAGACGTCGGCACCCTTTTTGGTCAAGGCGGTGATGGGAAGGGCAATGGAAGAATTTTTTTTGATAAACTTCCTGTAATAATTAGCGAAGCCAAGAAAACGTTGCACAGCTTTGAGCGAATTAGGGAGTGGCCAATCGAGGAACGCCTTCAGCTTCTCTGGGTCCATGGAGAAACCTTGGCTGGAGATGATATAGCCTAGGAAGGTCGTAGAAGCCTGGTGAAACAAACACTTTTCCATCTTGGCATAAAGACGGTTAGAACGTAGCCTGGAGAGCACAAGTTTGGTATGTTGAATGTGTTCCTCCCTTATTTTTTCTAAAAATCTGATGTCGTCTACATAGACAATTACAAAAGTTCCCAAAACGTCACGGAAGATGTCGTTCATAAATTCCTGAAACACGGCCGGGGCATTACACAGCCCAAAGGGCATAACAAGGTATTCATAGTGTCCAGAACGTGTGTTAAATGCTGTTTTCCACTCGTCTCCCTCCCTTATGCGAATGAGATTATAGGCACCCCTTAAGTCAAGTTTTGAAAAAATAGAGGCCCCTTGGAGACGATCGAACAGTTCAGAAATGAGCGGCAGGGGATACCTGTTTTTCACCGTGATCTTATTGAGTCCGCGGAAGTCTATGCAAGGCCTTAGGGATCCATCCTTCTTCACAAAAAAAACCCCAGCACCGGCAGGAGAGGTGGAGTTGCGGATGAAACTTTTTTCCAGGTTTTCTTGAATGTAAGTAGTCATGGCCTCGGTCTCTGGGACGGAGAGTGGGTAAGACTTAGACTTTGGCAGAACAGTCCCAGGGATGAGGTCGACCGGGCAATCGTACAGGCATTGAGGAGGGAGGACCTCTGCTTATACCTTGTTGAATACGTCCAGGTACTCATGGTACACTGCAGGCAGGGATGAATGATCAGCAGATACGGAGTCCAGACCAGCAAGCACAACCACGGGTGGATCCGCTGGCGTAGTATCTGCGGATGAGGGCCACTGGATGGGCAAGGCACTGGACCAATAAATGCGCGGATTGTGGAGTTGAAGCCAAGGCAATCCTAATATAATTTGTACTGAAGGGGACTGGAAAACGTCAAAGACAATTACCTCCTTGTGACCATCAGCCAGGGTCAAGGTAAGAGGAATAGACTCCCAGATGATGAAAGCCGGCTGGAGTGGTTGTCCATCGATGGCCTCAAGGCCAACTGGGCTCTTCCTTCTGACCATGGGGATTTGATTCTCCACTGCAAACTGCTGGTCCAGGAAATTACTGCCCGATCCGGAATCTATGAATGCTTCGACCTTTACGACAAGGTTGGAACCCTCCAGTGTGGCTGGTAGCATCAGCTTCTTTGGGAGAGCTTTGGAAGGAGAGGGGTTAGGAGAGACAGTACCCAGTAGAAGCCCCTCTACCTTTACAGGGTGTGCCCGTTTCCCAGCTTCAAGGGACAATTCTGGAGACGATGTTCCGAGGAAGCACAATAGAAACACAGCCTGTTCCGGCGCCGCCGCGCTCTCTCGGTTGCCTGGAGTTGTTGACTGCCAACCTGCATAGGTTCTGAGGCCTCCAGAGCCAGGAGAGGAGTAGCGACTGACCTGTGGGAAACGACAGAGGGAGAAGAACGGGAACAGTGCCTATCGTGTCGTCGCTCCTGCGTGCGCTGATCCATGCGTACGCTCAGGGTGATGAGTTCCTCCAGGGACGTAGGTCGGGCGTGAGTAGCCAGATCGTCTTTCAATGTATCTGAGAGTCCGTGCCAGTACGCAGCTGTGAGCGCCTCATCATTCCATTGGACTTCGGCGGCCAGCGTACAGAATACGATGGCGTATTTGGCAGCTGAATTACGACACTGAGAAACATGGAAGAGGGAGAAGGCAGCTGTCTCGTGCCGTGCAGGGGTATCAAACACAAGTTGAAATTCCCGTCTGAATAAAGTATAATCTTGCGTTACTTCGCTTCTACGCTCCCATAGGGGGGAGGCCCAGGCAAGGGCGTCTCTGGTGAGTAGGGCGTAAATATAAGCAATCTTAGCACGGCCAGTAGGAACCAGAGAGGGGGACATCTCAAACTGCACCTCACATTGGTTTAAGAACCCGCGGCAGTTGAGGGGGTTCCCATCATAGCGATTTGGCGAGGGCACCCATGGGCCAGGGTTGGTGTAGGGAGTAGCCACAGGTGGCGTTGAAGGCGAAGGGCTTTCTCGAAGGGCCACATTAGTTCATTGCTGGGAGACAGTGGACAGCTGAGTACTAACGAGTCGTAAAGTTTCCAGAGGAATAATTATCTCCACCACTGTACCCACCTCAGGGGGGTCTGCGTTTGTTGGGCTCTGCATAATGTCACGCCTGTATGCCTGCAGACCATTCTAGACCCCAGTACTGAGGTGGGAACGGTATGATACCACACACCCACAGCAGTGGGAGCAAGCCCGGAGTGTGGTATAGCGTTGCTGGGCCTGTTGGAAGATTTGTTAGAGTATACTTGCAACGCTTGGGGAATGTCCGTGAGAGTAGTCGTGTCCATTTGCCAATGTTCAGGGATCCAGAGGGTAGAGTCGTCAGAGGGCAAGCCAGGTCCTAGGAAGTCAGAGGTCAGCGGAGTCGTATGTGTAGCAGGGTTCAAAGGGGATACCAGAGAGCAGAGTGGTCCAGAGTAAGCAGGGGTCAAAGCTAGGGAAATCCAAAGTAACACGGGAGCAGGTAATCACAGGAGCACAGAGGGAGCACAGCATAGGTCAGGTACACACAGGGAAACAGGAACTATGCAGAGCGAGGAAGAGGTGGACAGACAGGGATTATAAAGGAAGGTGCACCAATGACAGAGAGGGGAGGAGTAGAGAGAGAAGTGGGTCTATTTTGATCTGGTTTAAAACTGATTGGCCGGCGAAGCCGGCCAATTCAGTTGAACAGCAATTCTACTTGTTGCCAAGTAGAACAAAGAAAAACCAGCCAAACAAATATTCAAATTAAACCATCAAGTGCACTGTAAATAAAATAAAGTGCACTTAAAAAAGAAGGGTCAATTCAAATGAATCCACTATAGGGGACACCGAGCAGAGCACCCCGCCTGACGCCCACTGGGAGGCAAATTCTGAAACCGTCCTAGTGGACTCGGCGTTCGTGTACTCTGCCCGAATACGGGAGTGCACCAGCGCCCGGAACATGGCCACGATGTTCGTTGGGACCCCCCCCCCTCCAAACACTGCTTCCTGGTTTTGTGAATGGCTATCTTAGCCAATGCCAGGAGCAGGTTGATGAGGAGATCCTGAGGCTTATTGTCCCGGGACACTGGGCTGAAGAAGAAGCGTTACAGCTTCGAAATGCGTTGGATTGATTAATGCTATGATACCTTCCTAATCGGAGTATTAGTACTGTATGCGGTTGCTTTTAAAAGTGCCTTGTGTGCATAGTGTTTTTTCCCAGAACGGCGGTTGCGTTCACTTCCGCCCTGGTATAGTCCGCTCTGCCTCCTGCCCGACGAGTGACGTCATCGAGGCGCGCGAGGTGGAACATCACAGCTGTATGCCGGCTGCGCTCTCACAGTGAGCCTACAACCACGCGGACGTGTGTGACAGGTTACAGAGACTCCTGTTCTACCACAGAGACTATCTCCTGTTACGTAGACAAAGCACAGACAGGACGTGACAGTGCTGTTGCGTCACATACCTTTGAAGTGCTTCAGACGCTGGCTGCAGATTAGCATCACGTGAGAGACAGATGATGTCGGAATAACAGCAGGAAAGGATCTGTTGGGGTACTTCTCTGGAACTATCAACCCTGCCGACGAGTGTGCGGTAACCTCGTGTATTATTACACGTGAATGCTTATGATTTTCATATATGATGTACGCAGAATACTTACCTCCTTATCACTGAATTAAGAATTTTGATATACTTCACCATTTGCGTCTTGCGCTTTTTTCTCTTAGTGCGTGGGAGTGCTGAGCCACTCTTTAATTATACTGTTACGGCAGCTTTTATTCTAACAAATCACCGGTTTGTCCCTGGCTGGTTCCTGGAATGCGACGCTGTTTACCTGGCGCATGCCGCGTTCACCTTGCGTTCCCAGCCACGGGTCATGCCCGGCTGATGCGTTTATTGATAATGGTTCGGATTTTAATAGGCTGCAATGCTTCGCGTGTCCGCCAGATGGCAGAAATTCATGAATTGTAATGCGCCGAATCAGTAATGTGTTGGCTTGCAGGTGTTTCGTTTAAAAAAGATACTGTACCACAGTGTGCTATTGTAACTTGGCATTGGCCTTGAGACTGAAGGAAGAGTTGCAAAAATGTATCAATTTAGGCTTTTCATATTAAAGAAAGACAAAGACCAGTTTCAGTTTCTGTTACACTATTCTCCAGAGACCCCCCATGAGTGTTCAAGTGCAGCCCGCTTTCCAAAAACCTGACAGAAGTTATGCGTATTTGATATGGGCCGCGATTAATGCAACAGATGATAAGATGACAACAGTTGCTCAAATTTATCAGTATTTTATCGAAAACTATGACTTTTACAAATTTTCGCCAACTCCTCATACGTGGAAGCGTGCAGTAAGGAAAAGGTTATGTAGCGATCCCTGTTTTCATCGTATTGAGCCCCAATTTGTTGGAGGGTATTATTGTGTGTCACCGGATTTTTCCCGTATCTATGATCATGGAGGCGGCAAAAGGCGAAGGGTCATGTTAAAACCAACTAAGAAGCGACAGTCGCTGCCAAGCAATGCACCAGCACCAGCACCGGCTTCCAATGACGGTCCCACTGTCAGTGACAACCCTGAGCCTGAGTCGGATTTCGCGTGCAGTTTTTATGAAGCTTGCATGTACCTAAGCGATTTCCAGCCTCACCTGCTGACTACAGGTGGACTAGTCCCGCTGCAAACTATCGATGTGGATGATGAAGAAAGCTGGACTGGCAGTGGACCGGCGCCGGCGCCAGCTGAATGGGAACTTCTATGGTGAGTACTGTATTGTTGCCGTATTATTTTGGTGGGGCTGGCTGGGTACTTCTTTAGGGGGCTGACCATTACTGTACATTAAAACTTTTCTTTTTGATTTTCCTCAGAAAAGAAAACGGCTAATGGGGGGATTTCGATGGATAATATTGTACTGTATGCTGATGTTTTCCGGCCGTACAGTATACTGTGTAATAAACCCGAATAAAAAAACTATGCATTTATTCTACATGTTCAGTATCGTTTCATTATGTGTCTTCTACAGTATACTGTACAGTGGTATACAGTGCCTAACATCTATGGGCAAAAATAATTTTATTTCTAGGTGCCCTAGAACAGCCATTCCCACGCCAATTGCCCGTGAACTTGACCGGGGCCCTAAGTAGTTCCCATGCCAATTGCACGAATATAATGTAAAATAATCCATTCTGTGGGTCTGAGTGGGTTGAAATTCACCTGGTCCTCATGCGGGAGGACCCTTGCCATAGTGGCAAAATATCAGCCTTGCACGACCCCCGGAACCGGAGATACCAGAAGACAGTTTAAAAGCACATTACCAAAGTGGCTTTTTTGCTGCCATGCAAGTCAGTCAATGGCAGAAACCTGAACTTTAACATCACCCTGACTCCGTTCTGTTGCCACGAGAGGGTCGCAATTTGCCATGCAATCCTGCCGCAACTAGGACAACATGGTGACCGAATCTGAGCCCTCTATGTCGAACAGAAACAGAGTTGTGGGTTCCAGGTTTCTGCTCATTCTGACTTCGCTGGTTCAAAGCTTTCTCCGCCATTACGCTTAATGGTAGGACCTTCCTCGCCGGCGTGACCCTTTCTCGCCGCTATTACTGCTCGGACCCTGTTGGGGTCAAGTGAGGGGGTTCCTAACATCTAGGGGCAAAATGAATTTTATCTCTAGGTGCCCTGGAACAGAAGTTCCCACGCCAATTGCCCTAGTTCCGAAGCCAATTGCGCGACCAGGCAGTAAAAAAACAGTGCAGCAAGCCTCGACATTTGTTACTCTGTATTTTGTTATACAGTACTATCAAAGGAGCAAATGTAAACAATGCACAGTACAGTAAGACAAAACAACATGTTCTTTTATTGGTGCAGTCAGTTCAAAAACCTTTATTTACAAATACAGTACAATGTTGAAGCATTTTAAGTAACATCTCCTTTATTAAACACAGTACTGTATACAGTACAGTACAGTGGGATGGTGCGCAACACTGTCAGTCAGACCTGCACCAGTTCAGTCCTAGAGGGCAGCAAACAGGGCAGGTTTTCAGGGCAACATTGAAAACCGTGCCTGTTTGCGGCCCTCAGGGACTGGAGTTGTGCATGTCCTGTGTAAAAAAACACACAACAACATCTCCTTTGTTTAAGTACAGCAGGTACTGTAGGGCAAAACATGTACAGTACAATACAGTTCAGCACAACAGTATGGTCTCACTGAAAGTGCTCCACGTTGTCCAGCCATGGCCGATTCCTTGCATGGCGCAAAACGCCATTAATGCAGTCTAGAACGCCTTTCATTACAGGATCTGTAACTGCATAAAAGCACGGCATTTCGTCCACAAAGTTTTTCCTTAAATTGACAGGAAGCGCCTTTTTAACGCGATTTCCTTCGTAGTTCACTTTGAACACCCACTCGCAGTACAACGTGTAGGGAACATGGTGCTTAAAAATGATCAAGGCATACAGCTGCAGACGCCATTATCCCCAACACGGTTATGTGGCACTTATTATTTAATGTATAATTATCTCACTGTGGGAGTTGTGGTTTAATTTTTTATAATTTTTTTATCACTAAATTGATGGTATAGTCACTGCACTGTATATATTTATACATTTAAACTTTATAGGTAGTTAGGTAGTAGCGCACAGTTTTGTTTTTTGTGTATACTTGTGGGGTACACCAGCACTCATCACCCTATAGTTCTCCTTGAGCCCCGGTGGCAGATCGCACATGGTGATGTCGGGCACTGTTTCGATGCGAGCGGGTGTAGGTCTTTTGGGAAAGGGTGTGCTTGAGGCGACGGGCGATGGTAGGTTGTCTGGGAGGAAGCTTTCCTCCGGTCATGGTCGCCGTGTTGTCTCCTGCCGTGGTCTTGACGGGGTTGTCATGTCCTCCTCAACGGCATACATGTACACTACATCTTCTGGTGGAGGGGGGGCGCATGGTGATGGAAGGGGGTCGAAGGTCCCATTCATCACATCCATGTCACCACTCTGCTCCGGCGTCGGGGAAACAGGGGCATTAGCACCGAGCAAATAATGTATGCCCGCAATGTCAGCCTCTATCTTCTCAATCTGTTGATCCATCCGTTGTTCCATTTGTAGCATCCGTTGCTCCACATTTAGCATTGTCTCCAGAAGCAGATCTATTTTTGCCAGCACAATAGAATTCCCGGGGAGATCCACACTTATCCCATTCAGCATCCAGTCTAACGAGCTGCTTCTTGTGCATGGCGTCTGGACATCTGGGGGGATGGGTGCAATGGAGGATGAGATGGGGGTTCCATGGACAGAAGCGGCATCGATGGAGAGTGGAGGAGGTGACCTGTGGATACCCGGTAGAGGAGAAGCGGCAGCATCGTCGAAGAGGGATGGAGAAGGTGACCTTTGGATTTCCGGGCGAGAAGCAGAGTCGTCTAAGAGCAAAGGAGAAAGTGACCCGTGGATTTCAGAGGCGGCAGCGTCGTCAGATGGAACCGGAGAAGATGGGGGTGGAGAAGACGGGATGAAGATTTCCGGGACAGCTACAGCAGAGTCGTCGAAGCATATGGGAGGAAGTGGTCTGCAGATTCGATGGGTTGGCTGCCAATCGTTTTGTGTCGCGAGTACATCACTGTATATCTTCTTCACATAATGAGGCTTACGTCTAAGAAAACCCTTAACCTTTGGGGTCAGCAGAAGGTTTTCTTTATTGGCCTTAGCCTGTCGCTTTGCCCTTGGCGTGGAAACGGCAACCGCCTTTCGCTTTTTCAGCATGACAGGCACGGCAGAGGTGAGTGGGTCCTTGCATCCATAGAATCGGGGTTGCTCCATGGAAGCAGGTGGCACAATGCAGTACAGTATCTGGACAAGGGCAAGTTCAGATAAAGATCATGGAGTGGTGGGCTATGCAAAGTGTGTGACCTTTTATGAATGGCGACCAGGTACAGATGTTGAAAGTGGGCGTACTCTAATGTGAGTCATTACCGTATAAATACACCATCCATTTTGTGGATTGACTGCACATAGAATACACATCGACTAAACATCGAATATACATTCTTGTGTTTGTATTTCTTTCTACTCGCAGCAATGCCTGTTAAGAAGATTTCCA
This sequence comes from Ascaphus truei, assembly GCF_040206685.1. Lineage (NCBI taxonomy): Eukaryota > Metazoa > Chordata > Amphibia > Anura > Ascaphidae > Ascaphus > Ascaphus truei. The sequence goes on from NC_134487.1 coordinate 113,831,694, forward strand.
AGGATCTCAGAATGCGAATTAAGGACATGTACACGAGCGGACACCGAATTGCTGCTATCCAGCGCTGGTTAGCTACTTCTGACCTCGTTGTGCCATCAAGCTCCGTGTGCTATCATGCATACGGAAAAAACAGAGACCGCAAAAGGGCACCAAGTGTAACCAACGCGTAAGTATATTTATAAAACTTAACAAAAAAAAAATATAGAAAATTGTACTGTACATCTACAGTAAAGTTCTGTATCTACTGTAATACTGTTGTTATTTCTGTTGATTTATATTACAACATACTGTAGTTTGTCTATTTATATTTATAGTACAGCAGTATACATTTTTTGTATATTTCAATTAATCTTACAACGGTATATATAGGATGTATATTTATATTTATATTACAACAGTATATTTATTTTGTATATTTATATTTATAGTACAACAGTATATATATTTTATCTATTTATATTTATAGTACAGCAGTATACATTTTTTGTATATTTCAATTAATCTTACAACGGTATATATAGGATGTATATTTATATTTATATTACAACAGTATATTTATTTTGTATATTTATATTTATAGTACAACAGTAACTAGTTATAGTACAACATTTTTTGTATATTTATATTTACTGTATATTACAACATTACATTTATATACATTTTATATTGCTGCATATTAATAAAACAATATAATTTATTTACATTGTACGGAGACAACTGTTCTGGTGGACAAAATAAGTGAGGAGAAAGATGAGAGGAGTGCATTAAGGGTTAAAAACACTCTGCAGGAAAAGCACAATCTGACTGTATCCGAGAGCAGCATAAAGAAGATGAGACGCAGCATTGGATGGAAATGTGGACGTGTGAGGTTAGTACTGGACAGTACAGGAGGTAAGTGTTGTTTCGCAAACTGTACTGCACTGTGCCGCTAAATTTTTTTATTCCTTGTCATTACAGAGTGTACCCCATGATACGGGACGCAAACAAAATCAAAAGAGTGCTCCAGGCCCAGGCATGGATCGACAGCGGGGAGACTTTCCAAGATTGCATCTTCGCTGATGAGTCTACTGTGTCGCTGGAGAGATTTGCAAGATTTGCGTTCCACAAAAAAGGCCGCATATCTTTGAAGCCGCGGCCAAAACACCCTGTGAAGCTGCATGTGTGGGGTGCCATCTCTAGGCGTGGACCGGGATGCATTGTCATCTTTGAAGGTAAAATGTATCAAATATAATGTCGCCTAATGCACTGTACTTGACTAGTGTTGCCTTACCGTATGCACTGTACTGTACTATTGTGCAGTTTTTTGAGCACTTTTCTTTTCTTGATATAGGAATCATGAATAAAGCTTTCTTCCAAGACAACATTGTGCCCGAGATAGTGCAATACATCACACGGGATTTCCCCAATGGTCACCGCTTCTACGAGGACAACGATCCCAAGCACACCGCGTCAACGGCGCATATCCTTGAGCGCGGCATCAACTGGGTGAAGACGCCAGCGGAGTAAGTGCAGTAGACCGTGTCCCATTTTTGTTCCCCACTGTTTTTAGCTCTTAAACCAATTGTCCTTTCTTTCCAATGACAGATCGCCAGACTTCAATCCGATCGAAATGGTCTGGCATCAGCTGAAGGACCATATCCGGAAAGTGGCGAAACCCTCCAAAAAGGACGAGTTGTTGAAAGGCATAATGAGTTTTTGGAACGATGTACTCACCGTGGAACGCCGCAATAAATATATAGACCATATTGCCACTGTGTTGCCCATTGTCATCGCGCATAATGGGCAAGCATCAGGAAAGTAGTACTGTGCTGTAGTATTGTAAGTACAGTATGATACAGGAAAGTATGGCACAGATTTTTTCTTTCCAGATAGTAAGAGTATACAGTAGTTCGTTTATTCTTTACAGAGAGAGCAGCACCAGCCATCAGGTTACAGTACATAGAATGTAACAGTAGTCAGAGTATACAGTAGTTCCAGTACAGTATACAGTAGACTAGTTTGACAGTACTACAGTAACTGCCTACTAACTGCTCCATTTTTTTCTTTCCAGAGAAAGCTGCACCAGCCACCTACAGTAGTTCTGCCATAATACAGTACAGTACGCACATACAGTACAGTACAGTAACTGCACTAATTTTTGTTTTCTTGTCATTCCAGGAAAAAGGGTGGCCTAGGGGGAGATGGGGGCGTTGTGTCCAGTCAAATCTGCTTGTACAGTCAAATGTACAGTATATAAACAGCAGTAATGATGTACACAAAACCTCTCCTCTCTCAATGAACTACTGTACTGCAGACAGAATGAGGAAAAGATAAAGACGGAAAAAATAATTTTACTATACAGTATATAGTATATACAGCATATTATACAGTACATTACAGTACTGTACTGTATATAGTATTAAATAATATTCTTATAAATGTGCATTACTCATGTTTCCCCATGTTTTACAAATGTTTTCCAAATGGTTATCCAATTTCAAGCTGCCAAAAGAACTTAATAAAGACTGCATTATGTATTATTCCTGATTATTTTTATATTTGTATTTTTTGGTTCCTGATAAAATAAAATAAATATTTATTCACTTTCCTGCGAATCATAATCATTGACAGCCACCCCTACAGTGCACCAATGAATAAGAATGTTTTGTAAATGTTTCTCCGATTCTACCCGCTCAGACCCACAGAACGGATTATTTTAAATTATACTTATATATTTTTATTTTAAAGATATTAAAGAATGTACTGTATTTAAAACATGTGACTGTAAACCATACTGACTGACAAATGTTTTCACACCCTGATGAAATACAGTATCAGTTTACTCTCAATTCTCACAGTGCTGTGCACATCAGATTTACATTTCAAATTCGAGAGGGGATTTCCCAAAGCGTTACCGTTAAAACAGGCCTCTAAGGGTTGGGGGAGGGGGATGGTGTGATTAGACGCAGGCGTACTGAGTCTTTGTACTGTAGCTCGGCTATGGGTGGATTAAGAACACAATGGCAATATGCAGAAGATTAACGACCCAGTGGAGAGAGGGGGTTGGTAGGATAGGGTGACTCAGCCGATTGACGCTTGGCTAGGGAGGGATTAAAAACTCTGGAGGTGTGTGGCTGAAATAGTTAACAGCACTGTAATTTCAAAAGGCAGTTCATCATAATAATTTGATGAATAAACCCCCAAAGACAACCCCCAAATACAGTACATAAAAAGCAAGTCACTTTAACTCCCTTTGCCCCATGCACCAAAAACAAACAGTAGATTTTATATACAGTATATATATATATATATATATATATATATATATATATATATATATATATATACTGCATATACTGTATACTGATAACAAAAATAAACTGCGCTCATTAGTGATATGTGATGAGTGATAGTGACTTAAAAATAAATTACAACCTGATTAGAGTGAGGTTTTATGCCGCTGTTCAACTAGGATGGCTCAGCACACCAAGCTAAATAGAAACAGAAGAAAAAAACAGCGCAAAAAAACCATATAGTGTAGTATGTAGTATGGAAGGGGAGATCAGTGTGGGTATCAGTGTGGGAAGACGCAGTGAGACGCGGCCGGCTGAGAGACGCCACCAGATGACGTCAGACGCAAACGTGGACTAACCCGAAAGTGATCAGGAGATCTCCTCTTCCAAACCGACGGTTGCAGTATCTTCAGCATACGGGAAGGCTTCTCGAGTGGAGTTGTACCTACCGATCCTGGATACCAGCAGCCAGAGGGAGGACGTTCCAGATACATCTGTTCGTGTCCTGCTGTCCCCGCCGAGTGGTAACATGTCCCTAACATGTTATGCTGTGTAATTGTTATATTGATGTACGTGCAACACTCACCCTTATTCTATAAATAGACTTTTTAATATACTACACTATGGTTTTTTTGCGCTGTTTTTTTCTTCTGTTTCCATATACTGTATACTGTATTATAAATTAATATTCATACAGTATAAACGTCCATTTTTCAGGTATCTCCATGTTTTACAAATGTTGACTCCACCAATAAAAGAACATGTTGAATTGCCTCACATTGTTTCCATTTGCTCCTTTGACAGTGTAACAAATGTAGAGGCTTGCTGCACTGTTTTTTTACTGCCTGACCGCAAAGCCGCAAGATCGGCAACATTGTAAAAAAAGAGCAATGAGCGCGCAATTGGCGTGGGAACTTCTGTTCTAGGGCACCTAGAAATAAAATTCATTTTGCCCCTATATGTTAGGAACCCCCTCACTTGACCCCAACAGGGTCCGAGCAGTAATGGCGGCGAGAAAGGGTCACGCCGGCAAGGAGGGTCCTACCATTGAGCGTAATGGCGGAGAAAGCTTTGAACCGGCTAAGTCAGAATGAGCAGAAACCTGGAACCCACAACTCCGGTTCTGTTCAACCTAGAGGGCTCAGATTCGGTCACCATGTAGTCCTAGTTGCGGCAGGATTGCATGGCAAATTGCGACCCTCTAGTGGCAACAGAACGGAGTCAGGGTAATGTTAAAGTTCAGGTTTCTGCCATTGACTTGCATGGCAGAAAAAAAGCCACTTTGGTAATATGCTTTTAAACTGTCTATTGGTATCTCCGGTTCCGGGGGTCGTTCAAGGCTGATATTTTGCCACTATGGCAAGGGTCCTCCCGCATAAGGACCAGGCGAATTTAAACCCGCTCAGACCCACAGAACGGATTATTTTAAATTATATTTGCGCAATTGGCGTGGGAACTACTTAGGGCCTCGGTCAAGTTCACGGCCAATTGGCGTGGGAACTTCTGTTCTAGGGCACATAGAAATAAAATTCTAGCCCCCATATGTTAGGAACCCCCTCACTTCACCCCAACAGGGTCCGAGCATGTACAGTACTGTACTTTAAAATAAATTAAATATGCAATTTTACTATTACTGCGCGCGCACGCACAGACTGTGTAGGTTAAACCGCAAAGGTATTAGACTTCAAAGACAGCAGCTCGCAAACGCCCCCATGCGTTTTTACACGGCATTGCAAAATTGCAGACAGCGGGAAAAAAATGCTTAAATCACGGCGCAAAAATAACGCAATACACTCCGGGCGAAAACGATACAAAACCGCACATCACCGGGGTATTCTGAAATTCGCGGAGCTAGCCGAGTTAGAATAAAGTTGGTCGCCACTGTAGCTGCATACACTGACACCAACGGTTTTGTATGGTTTCATTTTTTTATCACTTCCACTGTAGGGTAGTGCCTTATTTAGTACTAGTTTTAACTAGACTTATGTTTTTTTTTTTGTTTCAATTTTTTTATTGTTTTTTGAGAGAATGGCATCAAATAACAGGTTTCAACATACATCTGTTACAACTTCACAGTGTATAAAAGGAGAAAATATTAAACATTATATTACAACATAAATAAAACTCTTGTCGTCTTCTTTTTCTTATAAATTAACTTACATCCGTTGAATTCTACAAAACAGTTGTATATTTTTTTTTCTTTTTGAAATTTTAACAACCTTTTTAGGAAGCAGCCGCTTCCGGGCATTTCTCTCATAGAAAATCAAGGATAGTGGAGAAAAAAGCAAGAAAGAAGAGGGAGGGGGAGTGGGTGGGGAAGGGGAAATGGGAGGAGAGGGGTAGGGGGGGTGACCTATTAACTCCCATCTTGTATGGTCCCTATGTTTTATTGTTAATTGTATGGCCATACTGACCAAACCTTATGGAACTTATCAACCTTTTGACTCAGCTGTGCAGAGAGGAGTTCCATTAGTCTTATTTCCTTGACCCGTCTCAGTACTGTCTGCTTGGAGGGGGGATTTATTTTTTTCCATGCCGCGGCTAGCGAGCATCGAGCTGCAGTGAGGACGTGGCTTATTATTTTGTTCTCTTGGGGTTGAAGGTCCTCTATTGGTTTAGCTAGCACCAGGGCCAGCGGGTCCACCTCTATCTCTAGCCCCAGGAGCTCTCGTATCATTGTTTGTATCATGATCCAGAACCCCTGAATTTTTGGGCAATTCCACCAGATATGAGCCATGTCTCCTTTTTGTCCACATCCTCTCCAACACAAATCTGAGGACCCGGGGAAAATCTGGCTCAACCTATTTGGGGTTAGGTACCAATGAAACATAATTTTGTATATGTTTTCTTTTGTAGTTGTGCAGATTGATGTTTTAGAGGCCGCTTCCCAGATATCCTCCCAGTCATCTCTATCTAATTCTAGGTTTAAGTCCTCTGCCCATTTTAGCATGTAACTATGCTTAGATTGTGCCGCAGCTGACGCCAGACTCATATATACCTCAGAAATCAGACCTTTGCAATAATAGCCTCTTCTGCATAATCTCTCAAATTTTGTCATAGCAGCAAACGCTGTGTCTTTTGAAACTGTTTGTAGGTAATGTCGAATTTGTAAATAAACACTGGTAAATTTGTAATTTTATGCTTTTTCTCCAACTCTGGGAGTGCAAGAATCTTATTTTTGGATACATAGTCATCAGCCATTACCAACCTCAGCTCTTTATATTTACTAAGTCCCTTTGGGAGGCAGCCTGGGATAAACTCGGGATTGCTAAATATGGGGGTCATTAGAGTGGGGTACGATGCCAACTGATATTTATCCTTATTTCTTGACCATATCCTCCATGTACACCTCATTGCTCCCAGTTTTAATTTATCTGCTAGGCTCTCCCTCCCTTCTCCGGTCCAAAGGGTTGCCGGTAGAGAAGGGGGTCCTGCATAGGTAGACTCAATCCCCAGCCAACAACTTGTAGTTGGGTCGTTGTTTCACATTTTTACTTGTTTTAGTTGGGCCGCCAGATAGTATTTAGTGATATCTGGGACTCCCAGACCTCCGCAATCTTTTGGAGCTAGCAAAATTGCTCTAGCAACCCTTGGTCTTTTGTTTTTCCAGATTAATTGAAAAATTCTGTTCTGGATATTTATAAGTTCTGCTCGTGGGATGACTATTGGTAACGTCTGGAAATAATATAGGAGTCTTGGCAGGATATTCATTTTAACTGTGGCTATTCTTCCTAGCCAAGAGATCTGATATTCGTTCCAGCTCTGAAGGTCTTTTCTAATCTTTTCAAAGAGAGGGGGATAATTGTGCTGGTATAGGGTCTTAAAAGAGCTCATTATCTGTATTCCCAGATATTTAATTTTTATCGAGCCCCATTTATAATTAAAGTTTGCCTGTAACAACTTAACTACTGATGCTGTTAATGAAAGATTCAGAGCCTCCGACTTGTCCGTGTTAATTTTATATCCCGAAATTTTACTAAATTGGTCTAACTGGGATTGTAAATTTGGTAGGGACGTCAGTGGGTTGGACAGGGTTAGGATAATGTCGTCGGCAAACAGGGATATTTTGTAAATTGTCTCTCCAATTTCGATACCTTTGATATTCTTTTCATCCCTAATTGTCGCTGCCAGCGGTTCTATGGAGAGGGCGAATAGAAGCGGAGATAAGGGGCATCCTTGTCGGGAACCATTAGTAATTTTTATGGGGCTTGAGTCTCCTCCTGGGAGTTTCACGACTGCTGTGGGAGTTTTGTATAGGGCTCTGATCCCCTCTAAGTATTGCCCCCTAAATCCGAATTTGATCAAAGTTTGATCTAAAAAATCCCACCGTATCCTGTCAAATGCTTTCTCTGCGTCTAGACTCAACAGGATAGCCTTCGTATTTGAGAGGTGTACATGGTCTATAAGGTTGATAATTTTTCTACTATTATCAGAGGCCTGTCTTCCCGAGACAAACCCGACTTGATCTATATGAATCAGACTAGGCATTATTGGGGTGAGTCGGTTTGCCAAGATTTTGCTAAAGAGTTTTAGATCCGAATTAAGGAGGGCTATGGGGCGATAGTTACCGCATTGTAATGGGTCTCTCCCTTCCTTGTGTATGATTGCTAGATTTGCTTTGGACATTGTTGTCAGAATATCTGCTCCCCCTAGGAACGAATTAAACATATCCAGCATATATGGGGCTAGTACTTTCTTAAATTTTTTGTAGTACTGGTTTGAAAATCCATCCGGGCCCAGCGTTTTACTAGTTTTTAATTGAGCAATAGCTTCTAGAAGTTCTTCCTGTGTTATGTCCTTATTTAGTTCTAAATGATTTTCTTCTGTAAGTTCTGGAAGTTTACACTTCCCCAGGTAATCAGAGATAGCCTCCGCTCCCGATAGTCTATTCTTTGGGAAGTTTAAATTGTATAATTTAAGGTAGAATTCCGAAAATTATTTTGCTATTTGCTTCTCGTTGTAGTTTGAATAGCTGAGATTTGCGTTTTGGTTCTCAGTACTCTAAGTTTGGACGCCAATAGTCGATCGGCTTTGTTACCTTTATCATAGTATTTTTGCTTGGTCCACCTTAACGCCCTCTCCACTTCATCTAGTTGTGTCTGCTTCAATTCAGATCTAGTTTTATCTAGTACTTTGAATAATTTTTTTGAGGGGTTATTTTTGTGTTTCTATTCCAAAAGCTGCACTTTTTCCGTTAGTTCATTATATAATTTTTTCTTAGCTTTTATCTTTTATGATGCTATGGAAATAACAGTCCCTCTTATTGTAGCCTTATGGGCTTCCCATGGCATTGCTGGTGACTCTACGGAACCCTTATTCAGCGTAAAATATTCTCTGAGTTTTTGTTTAATGTCTATTTCTACATCTATTTGGTTCAACAGAGAATCATTTAATTTCCAATTATATTGAGTGCTTTTACTGAAGGGGAGAGAGAGTACTAGTGAGACCGGAGCGTGGTCCGACCATGATATTGACCCTATATCTGACTGGGAGGATGCCTGAAGAACATCTTTGGTTCCCAGAAAATAATCAATCCTTGAATAGGTCTGGTGCGGGGGTGAGTAGAAGTGTAGTCCCTCTGGCCCTGGTGCTGCGCTCTCCAAATATCTATAAGCGAGTATTCTTTTAAAATGTTTCTAAAGTCTTTCGCATTTTTTTCAGTGATGCGTGGGTGAGACGTTCCTTGTGCACTTGTTCTGTCTAGTTCTGGGGTGACTATCATATTCATATCTCCTCCTATCTGTAGTGTGGTTCTTGGCTGGGGGGATATGTTATCACATAGGTCCCCTAAAAATTTTGCTTGCCCATCATTTGGGGAGTATACGTTCACGAGGACTATTTCTACCCCAGTGAGTGAGCCATATAGAATTAAGTATCTACCTTCTGGGTCTGATACCGCTTTTTGTAGGGTGCATGGTGTGTTATGTTTGAATAATATAGCCACCCCTCTTTTTTTGTTGTACAAGACGCGTAATATGCTTGGGGGTAGTCTTTTTTGAAGGTGTCTGGGGGTGATGTAGTATTAAAATGGGGAGGGAGGGAGGGGGGGAGGAAGGGAGGGGGGAGGGGGGGGAGGAAGGGAGGGGGGAGGGGGGGGAGGAAGGGAGGGGGGAGGAACAAGAGGGCGACGGCGATGGTCTCTCTGCTATTTTCTTTTTGGTATTACATCTCCTGCGTCGGCTGTTCTTCTTTACTCGTCCCGCGTCTGTTTCTTTTGCGACGCCAGGCGTTGGGATGCCCTTGGTGTTTTCGCCGTTCCTTGTCTGGGCTGCTCTTCCTCTGCTCTCTCAGATGTCGCATCCTCGTCTGTATGTTGGAGACCCAGGGCCCTTAAGAATCTGGGGGCATCCTCCATGTAGGACACCGTGTGCATCTTCCCTCCAGCCTGCGCCATCAATTTAAAGGGGAATCCCCACCTGTATCTCACTTTGTGATCCCTTAATTTTTGCGTAAGGGGCCTCATTTCTCTTCTCCTATCTACCGTTTCTTTAGATAGGTCGCTGTAGACCTCCAGGTGGGTATTACGGAATTGGACCTCACCTTTCTCCCTGCTGGCTGTGAGCACCTTTTCCTTAGTTGTGTAGGAATGGAAGCGTATGATGACGTCTCTGGCTCTCTTAGGGTCTTGTGACTTCGGGCCCAATGTCCTGTGCGCTCTATCCAGTTCCATTTGTTCCTGCTGCAGCTCAGGGACTAGGAATATAAACAGGTCTTTCAAGTACTGCTGCAAGTGGGTAGCCTCTATCTCCTCCGGGATGTATCTCACGCGGAGGTTCTGGCATCGGTCTCTGTTTTCCTGTTCCTCTGCTTTCTCTTTCAGGGAGCGAATTTCATAATTTAATCTGTTTATTTCGTCCTCTGCTTGGGAATAGGAATGTTCTGTATCTTCCACTTTTTTTTGTATATTGTCAGTTCTCTCTGACAGGGCGTTCATGTCAGTTCTGAGCGAGTTGACGGCTTTATTAAGATCATCTTGGAATCCCTGTCTCATTCTCAGGAATAGATCCTCTAGGTAGTCCCTGGTTACCTCCAACTGTTCTCCTCTGCTCCGGCATGCTGTCAGGCATTTCTACGGGGGGGTCCGGCCGCCCCCTTGGATGGGGCCGTCTCTAGCTGGGGGTTTGTGCGTCGGCATGAAAAAGCTTTTTAAACTTGTTTGCGCGGATACCTTCGGCCTTACGCTTATCCCCTGGTAGTTGCGTCGTGCTCTGGTTAGTTTTTATTGATTTCTCACCCCGATTGGCACTATTTTTAGGCCACCAGTTATTTATTTATTTCAGTCCAGAATATTGTGGGAGAGTAGGGATATGTGACCCTGGGACTCTGACAGTAGGGTTAGGGACTTTCAACAGACAGGGTGTCCGCTCCTTAGGCTCTTTTGTGGGGTGTTGGTGCCTCTGCTTACCCTCTCAAAATGGCTGCCTCCTCCCTGCTAGCCTCGTGCCTGGGGCCTCTGCCTCCCTTAATTAGGGGATATCTTCTTGATTCTCTCCCCTCACGACCGGGTCCCAGCTCAGGGTAGTACCTCAGTCTTGTGGTGTGGTATCCAGGGGGAGTCCTCTACTTTCCCTCTTCCAGCCGCCACGCCGCGGGAGGCTACCGCGTGTGCCTCTGCAACACCAGGGGGGGGGGCTGGGGGGGGTCCGTCCCTGCTCGCCTGCGGCTCCCCTTCTATCCGTGCTCCACGGAGCACACGTGCCTTCGCCGCCTCTCTCCTCCGCTCCCGCAGCTGACGCCAAGTCGCGCGGCAGTCTGCGGGTGAAGATCTGCAGCAGGGGGTTGCCACCCGCAAGAGGCCCCCCCGAGCACCGGTGAAAGCCCTCCGGAGCCTCGCGCGGGCACACCGGAACTCCGTGAGTCGCGGGGCTCAGTCCTGGGGTTTTTATTTATTTATTTTCCGGCTCTTTTTTCAGTTTTTTTCCTATAGTTTCACTATTCATATAGCTATGCTTAATGGAGGGGCTCGGGAGCTAGCTCCTCACGTTGCCATCCTCCCTGACGCCACCGGAAGTCCCGTATAGACTTATGTTTTTTAAGGATTTAATATATGGTGTATGGTTTGACATTGTTTGAACACGGTTAAGTTTTGTTTTGGGTTGCGCACTTTTTTCTTCTATTTTTATTCATTGGAGGCGGAAAGTGTGTAACTGGGAGTGGACACACACCACTCCCTGTCCACCCTCCTCCAAAGGGAGGCACGCAACTCCTGGAGAAACCGAATGCTTCCCCATCCAGAGAAAATCCATCAACCTCCTCTGGATCTTGTTGATAAATTCGGGGGTCGAACTCATGGCTATCAGCCGTTGCCATAGCTGACTGGCCACCAGCTGGTTGATCACTGGTGTTTTTCCCCTGAGGGAAAGCATTCTCGACAGATACACCCAAGACCCCAGACGAGCAATGACTCGTTCCTCCAGATCACTGAAGTTTTCTGGGGCCGGGTTCTCCGCAGCAGACAGGTAGACTCCCAGATATTTGAGAGTATCGCTCCCCCACGAGACATTACGAAACGTGGGGGGCAAAGAGTCCACCTGTAAGGGACCCACCAAAATGCCGGAGCACTTGGACCAGTTGATCCGAGCAGAAGAGGCCGCGGTGTAGACCTCTTGGCATGCTTGCGCCCGCTCTAGATCATCTAGGTCCTGGGCCACGAGGAGCACGTCATCGGCATAGGCCGACAGGACTACCCGCATGTCGGGCTCCCGCAGCACCAGCCCGGTGAGCCTCCTCCTCAGTAGGCAGATGAAGGGCTCAATGGCCAGCGCGTATAGTTGCCCAGACAGGGGGCACCCCTGACGTACTCCCCGACCAAACACAAAAGGTGCCGTCAGGGACCAATTAATTTTTACCAGACACTCTGCAGAGGCATACAGCATCCGGAGAAAGGCCACAAATTGTGGGCCAAAGCCAAACGCCCGCAGGGTTTGCATGAGGTAACCGTGATCCACCCTGTCAAACGCCTTCTCTTGATCTAGGGACAGGAAGGCGAGTGGCAGACCAGTCCTCTGCGCGTGGTGCAGCAGGTCCCGGACCAGAAAGATGTTATCGTGAATGCTCCGGCCCGGGATAGTGTAGGACTGGTCGTGGGTGAATCACCTCTGCCAGCACTGACTTGAGCCTCAACGAGAGCGCTTTGGCTACGATCTTATAGTCCGTGCTTAGCAGTGAGACCGGTCGCCAGTTAGAGATCTGGCGGAGATGCCCCTTCGGCAGCAAAGACAGCATTGCCCGCCGACACGAAAGGGGCATATCACCGGTCTCCAGGACTTCGGCCAGGACCTCGGTGAAATCAGGTCCCAGCATCTCCCAGAAAAACCGGAAGAACTCCACAGTCAGCCCGTCTAGCCCCGGCGTTTTTCCGCAGGACATGAGACTGAGGGCTTCAGAGAGCTCGGCCAGAGTTAACGGTAACTCAAGCCGCTCCCTTCCACCCTCGCCGACCGTGGGAAGCCCCTCCCATAAGACCCTGCATGCATCTGGCTGGATGGACTTCGGTGAGAAAAGATCTACGTAGAACCTCCGGGTTCTGTCCCGGATGCTCTCCGGGTCAGTCAGAGGGGTACCGTCCTCCGCTAGCAAGCAGGTGATGTGTTTACGGTTTCCCCTCTTTTTCTCCAGCGCGTAGAAGAGGCACAACCCGCGACCCATCTCCCGAAGGAAGTGGATGCGGGATCGCACATACGCCCCCCGAGCTCTCCGATCTTCCAAGTCCCGGAGAGCGCACTTTCTCTCCACGTACGCACTCTGCAGGTATTGGTCTCCCGCCACAGACAGCCGCTTCTCGAGATCGAGCAGCTCTTCTCTAAGGGCCGTGATCTCAGCATCGCGCTGCCAGCTGGCACCTTTGGTGTACTCCTGACAAACGAGGCACAGATTAACCTTGCCCACGTCCCACCACTGCTCTGACGTGGCAAAGTCTGACCTGCAACCTCTCCAGGCCATCCAAAAGTCTCGGACCGACGTCGCAAACCCCTTGTCCTCCAACAACGTATTGTTGAAGTGCCAATAGGTGGCCGAGGGCGCTGCTGGTAGTAGCGCCACCGTCACGGACGCACAATTGTGGTCTGAAAACGGCGCCAGCCTAATGGTACTGGACTGGGCTCGCGACAGGCTGTGGCTGGATATATACAGCCTGTCGATCCGGGACCAGGACATCCGTTCACCCCTAAACACCCTAACATGGGTGAACTCAGTGGATGCCTCGGGATGTTGTTCTCGCCAGACGTCTACCAAGGAGTAGCGGGTGATGACCTCCCCGCAGGGCCGACGCAGAGCACGGGTGTGGCTCCGGACCATTCCGGTCTTTCAGAGCCTCGAGGGTGCAGTTAAAATCACCCCCAAGCACCACGTATTCATCCGCATCGACTGTCTTTTTGTTATAGGAGACTTAATGTCTCCCAGGGCTTGCAGGGGTGGGCGTATGAGGCTGTCCAGGAGGAAGGGGGGCACATTGGAGAGAATGACCTTGGTGCCTAACCCCTCCATGGGTTCTATGGGGATGTAGGTCCCTCCTACCACAATGCCTTTCTGCACTATGGTGTGGGTGGCAGCCAGCGTACGGAGGAAGAAAACGCCCCTCCCATACGTACATCTTGCTGGCTGCCACCACAACAGAGGGACCCACCACATCAGCCACAGCCCTCACATAGATCTCCATGCTCAGGCCAGGTGACATTGGGCACCTCACCCCAAGCTTCCTGCTCACACAGGGCGTGGCCCCAGCATTGTTGTTGCTGAGGTCAACGACTACAGCCGCCACCTGCGCCCATGATTGAGCTGGGACTGCAGGGGTTACACTGACAACAGGAGCCGGGGGAGGTGTGGCCAGGGCACTGGATGTACCAGGCCTAGGGCTGTGGTTATTGTTATTGCTCCTAGGGGCCGCAGTTTTTGGGGTCCGGTATCCGGGTGTGGCCCCCGTTGCCGCACTACTCCTATTCCCCTTAGGCATGATAATAAAAAGCCTTTTAGTCAGGGGAGGAGGTAGTGTTTAGAGAGAGAGAGGTGCAGAGAGGAACTGTCCCTTTAAGGACCAATTAACTACCTCTCTGCAAAGGGAGGGAAAGAAAACAGCTTTTAAAAAACGCTGCAATCTTCTTTTTTCTTCCCTTTTTATTTACTCACTCTCTTACAATAAGCCACACCACAATTTTTTAAGTCTTAAAGAAAGACACAGAGCTCCCAAAAATGCAAATGACAAAGGAAGGAATAGGGCTTAAATTAAAGTAAATTAAAAGTAAAACAAACAACCAGGGGTGGGGGAGGAGAGAGGGGTTGAGACTACAGTTACCAGCCAGCTAAAGTGTAGCTTTGCAAAGTTGAAACACTGCAGCCTCTGGGTGAAAACCAAAAACGGTTTTTAAACCTCAAAATACACCCAAAACCCTCTACAAAACTCACAGTATACTCACAGTATACTCCCCCACAAATCCACACCAAAGTATAACAAATACAGAAAGAATAAAGCTGATTCCTTACCAAATGCCTGGGAGCTCTGCACACACGCTTCTGAGAGAGAGAAGTGGGGAAGCTGGAGATAGGTCAGGGGAAGAAGAGGAGGAGACAGAAGGGGCAGTCAGGGGAATGGCCTGTACAGCTTGGAAGGCGGAGACAGGGGGAACCTGAAAAGAAGAGTCTGTGCGCGCACCCACTGTAAGCTGGGGATGCGCGCGCACAGGTTGCAACACAGGCGTGGACCGCACGGAGCAAGGGAAGACCGCAGGAGGGGGACGGATCCAAGAGGAGGGGAACGCACGCAAGGCCTGTGCCCGCGCGATGGCCAGCAAAGGCAGGGAGGAGCATGCACGCGCGTCCTCCGTAGGCTGAGGGGGTGCACGCACCGAACGCGTCTCCAGGCGCACGGAACGCCGCGCCGCAGGCACCACGCGGGGAGGAGGCAATGGGACGGATGGCACCACAGGGGAAGGTAAAGGAGCTACCGCGGGGGAGAGGGAGCGGGGAGGATCAAGGCAGGGGTTAAGGGAGCGCGTGGGTATGCAGGACCTGCTGGGAACGCGCTGCGGCAATGGGAGAGAGGTAGAAGGTGAAGGAGAGGAGTGGGAAGGAGTAGAAAGGGTGACAGGAGATGGGAGAGAGGGACAAGGAGAGGAAGGAATCTCCTGAGTCGTCACACGGATATATTGTGATAGAGAAAAAGGAAACAACAACAGGCAATCACGGTAAAGTAAGGTTCTTTAAGTCATTATATACATTATGTAAAGGCGTGCTAGATAATATCAGTTTAACAACTAAACTATGACGAGACTGGTTTCATGGAATGTTAAGGGTATTAACTCCCAAATTAAAAGGAACAAAATATTAAAGCATCATAAGCACTTAAAAGCAGATGTTAGCATCACAGCTAGACGAAAAAGAGAGAGAGATGCCAAAATTACCATACTCCAAAATACACTACATTCCCTCTCCTCGAACCACAAAAGAACTCCTGATCCTCAGACCCTACAGGCCATAAAAGACACCAAAATTGAGTTAAATATGTTGTTGACCTCCAGGGCTGATAACTCCCTGAGTTGGTCAAAGAGGAAGTTTTATGAAAAAGCAAACAGGCCGGATACAATGCTGGCCAGTATGCTACGAGACAGGCAATCTAAATTTAACATTCAAGCTATACGCTTAAAATCAGGTACCACCACAGCCAACCCTAAGAAAATAGTAGCAGAATTCGGTTCATTCTATGAATCTCTATATAATGGAGAGAAGGTGGCCCACAATACTACAACGAGCGGGACACAGAGATTTCCTGGCCAGCTCAAAGCTAGGGAGATTGACAGATGCTGATAGAGAGGCTCTGAGCGCAGACTTTTCTATCGAAGAGGTATCACAGGCCATCAAAGAACTTAAACCATCAAAGGCACCCGAGCCAGATGGCTTTTCGGGGCTATACTATAAAAAAATTATCAAATCACTCGCCCCGAGGTTGCTCCAAATGTTCAACGCAATTTTAGCGGGAGCTCCCATCCCCAGGGAGATGCTGCAGGCGTCTATATCTCTAATTCACAAGCCTGGTAAGGATCCGCTGGACTGCAAAAGTTACAGGCCAATTTCATTAATTCAGGGAAAAGGGAGACCAAAAAGCGCACCAGCACAAACGGAGAAGGAAGAATCCTTGAAAAAGAACGCTGCGACGTTCGAAATGCATTGGATGGGTCTTTTGCCACATTAAAGTGCCCTTTTAATCATTTTTTTTGTCTTGGGTTCTTCCTGCTCCGTTTGTGCTGGTGCGCTTTTTGGTCTCCCTTTTCCCTGTATTGCATTGAGTTGCATTGAGTAGCTGCACAGCCTGCCTGCCTGCCTTACCAGGATGTGAGTATTTGCATATTTTTCAGGGGAACCTGCCAATGAGACTGATGGTGAGTGGGTTGCACCACACACCACCTGTCTTCAGGAGGATAGTACCCATTATATGACACAATAGGTACTATATCAATTGTTAGTACCCTGGTACAGTGGTCTGGCTTATTATCATTTTGAGATATACCTGCATTTGAGCGCTTCAGCTATTTTCCAATTTCATTAATTAACACTGATATTAAAATATACGCTAAATTATTGGCCAACAGACTTTGTCTCATCCTACCCAGACTTATACACCCAGATCAAGTCGGATTTATTAAAGGGAGGCAGGCAGCGGATAATACTCGACGATTTATTGATCTGATAGAATTGGCTAACACAAGTAACACTCAAAGTATGCTGTTAAGTCTGGACGCAGAAAAAGCTTTCGATAGGATAGACTGGCCCTACCTAAAAGAGACTCTTACAGCATTCAGCTTTGGAGATCGGATGAGTGGGGCGATTCTTTTGCTGTACTCTGACCCTACCACCAGGGTCATACATCAGGGCTTCCCTTCACTGCCTTTCCAAATTAAAAGTGGCACGAGACAGGGGTGCCCACTTTCTCCTCTACTCTTTGCCCTAGGTATCGAACCACTGGCGGCGCAAATCAGAGGCAATCCTGACATCTCAGGGTTAAGCGCATACTCACAATCCCATAAAGCGGCCCTATACGCAGATGACATCCTCTTGATCATTACAAAACCCCTCACCTCCCTACCAAATTTATTTGATCTTTTAGACAGATTTTCCAGGATCTCAGGGTTCAGAATAAACCAATCCAAATCTGAGGCCCTTAACATCAATCTCCCTAGACATACCGAAAAGCTACAACAACTGAATTTCAAATTTAATTGGCAACCGAAATATATCAAATACCTGGGAGTCCACATCACCAAAGTTTCCAAAGACATATATAAAGCAAACTATCCCAACCTGATTCGAACTCTAAAATCGGATTTACATAGATGGGCTCCCCAAAGAATATCCTGGATAGGAAGGATACATAGCGTCAAAATGAACTTACTCCCCCGTATCCTATACCTTTTCCAAACACTTCCAGTGCCCCTCGGAGAGAAGGATCTACTCTCACTTCAATCTGAGATCTCTAATTTTATTTGGGGAGGGAAAAAAACGAGAGTCAACAAACTGAATATGAAAAGTCCTGTACTAGCTGGTGGCCTAGCGGTACCCTGCCTGTTATCATACTATAAAAGCGGCTCAATTAAGCCAAATTGTCCAATGGCAATCCAATCCACATTTGAAAAGATGGGTGGAGCTCGAAAGTGTCGCCTGTTCCCCATTGGAACTTAGCAGCTTGATTTGGTTACCTAAAACAGCGCGAAAACTCACTAACATCCCGCTCTCCTCAATGACCAACTCATTATCAATCTGGGAGGCGACTAAGGTGAGACATTCCCTCACAACAAGACATTCTATGATGGCCCCCCTATGGAATAATCCCGACTTCGCACCGGGCCTAGTAGGCAGCAATATTTCAATTTGGAAACAGAAGGGTTACAAGCGAATTAGAGATCTTGAGGGTTACAATAGAAAGGTCAAAACATTCGACCACCTCAGGCTAGAAAAAGATATACCCCACTCAGAATTCTTTAGATACCTCCAGATCAGAGCATTTTACAATAAATTTGCCCCATACCCCTCTTTGACATCTTTCGAAAAGCTCTGTCTGGCTGAGACAGACACAAAGGGACTTACATCACAGCTATACGGAGAGGTGATCGGTTCTGCAGCCCAGGGACAACAGGTGCCCTCTTTTGGGTCCCAATGGGAAACAGACGTGGGAGAGACCCTTGAGGATGAGGAGTGGAGGGCTATAATCTTAGCAACAGCAAAAAGCTCCATTTGCACCACTCTCAAGGAGAACGCATATAAAGTCCTCATGAGATGGTACCTCACCCCACTGAAATTATCTAGGTTCGTGCCAGGATCCTCCCCGCTATGCCCACTGCAGTGTGGAGGAACGGCAGACCTGTTACATATGCTGTGGTCCTGCCCGCAGATCTCCCCAATCTGGGAAGAAATCAGAAATTGGATTCAGAGGATATTTGACCTCACAATACCACCAGACCCATGGCTGTTCCTTTTGAACAGACCATTAACGGGCCTTACCAATGCAAACAATAAATTAATAGCACACTTTGCAATAGCAACGCGGAGAGAGATCGCAGCATTATGGAAACGCCCCGATCTCCCAAGCATCCCAAATATTCGGAATCCCATGTGGTTTATATGCCAGATGGAAAAGTTAACTAGTTTAGTTAACGACACTGGCAACAACTTTATAAAAGTCTTGGCACCCTGGCTGGCCCAGACAGACATCCCAGGGGTTAAGAGGGACTCGATTTGGCTATAATAGTAATAGGTGCGTTCTCCTTGGGAAGGGACAGGTTACTTCACTCCAGATACACAGATATTGAGACAGCAGCGTTCCGATGTAAATAGCTTAAAGATCAATTGGGATTGTAGGAGATAGTCTTGACAGGCCTATAAGCAGAAGAAATGGAGATGGACCCTCCCGACCGCCTACCCACCCCACTCCCTTCCCTCCCCCTGTGTTTTTTCTTTTTTGGTGTTATTATGAGTTTATTACCTTATTATTTGCACTATATACTGATTTGTCCAGTTAAATGCTTGGCTCACCGTGATTCGCCCGGCCGAATAGGGCTCGAAAGGCCGCGCAATCTCAATAAGCCTGTTTCATATATGTAAAAACATTTATCAACCACACAGTGAAATGTATTTTATACTATGTTGTACTTTATGCCTGTATCACACAATAAAAACTTTAAGTTATAAAAAAAAAAAAAAAAAAAAAAAGCAGATGTAGCACTTATTCAGGAAACACATCTAAACAGGGAGGAGAGTAAGAAACTCCAGACTAACTGGGTAGGTGAATGCGTATTCTCCTCAGCAGTGGGAAAGAAAGGGGTGGGGGGGGGTAGCAATTCTGATAAGCAAAACACTACCATATGAGCTTATATCAACATGGAGTGACACAGAGGGAAGGGTGGTACAGTGTGTTCTCAAGATCACCAATATCCATATATGTATATATAATATTTATGGCCCAAATGAGCAGAGTCAACCTTTCTTCCAGAGTGCAAGAAACACAAAATTTGCTCAGCGCTGGTACACCACGTAAAACGGAGTGGCATCGTGGTGTACCAGCTCTGAGCAGATTTGTGTTTCTTGCGGCCGCAATCTGGAGCATCATCCACACGGCGTTCTGTGTTTCACCAGGCGTGGACTCTGACACTTGGAGGAGCGGTGAGCATGTCTTCGCTCCATTAACCATTTCCTATTTGCTTGTTTTTAATGCACCAATTGAAAGTGCGCACTTGTGAGTTTCTTTTATTAAATTCATGTTGTATACAGTCTACGCTATGGTGTCTCCGTTTCCTGTCCTAGTACACCCCTACACATTTTCTATGCCCAGAGGGTCCCCTACGTTGGACCGGAGTTCCTGTACACCTATTGAGTGTGACATGCTTTACTTGCTCACACGTATGTGAGTATAACATTTGCAGATTTCCTGTGCTTTCATTATCCAGTCTACTGTGTTGCACTATTGTGTTATTCTTCTTTTTTGCATATGTGGTATCCCGCTCCCTCACTCCATTTGCCTACTGTTCTGTAAACAAAAAGAAGAAATTTTCCATGTTTTTTGGGTTTGTACAGGTATATCACCCTGGGTTATCATATCACTTCAGTTAGCCTTCTACCACTGGGGGTCACCGTTTACATTGTTCATTTATTCTCACTACTTTGAGTCTTTTGCCAGCTGTACTCACCTGAGCGCCAGACCTGTGCTTTTTGTATTCGCAGTATTACCAGGTGTGATCCATAAAGATCAGACAGGGTTTGTAAAGGGTAGATCTTCAGTGAAGAACATAAGAAAAGTATTAGGAACCCTTTACTGGACCAAATCAAATCCACAAAATAATAGGTTCAATGTAATTATTTCAGTAGACGCAGAAAAAGCCTTTGATGTTAGATGGGAATTTTTATGTGATATACTTCAAAGAAGGGGAATATCGGGCATGTTTCTTAACATGATTAGAACTATGTACAAGGGTCCAAAGGCACGGATCATGGCAGCGGAAATACTCTCCCAGGAATTCAATTTATACAGAGGAACAAGGCAAGGGTGCCCATTGTAACCACTGCTATTCAACATAGCAATGTGTTACGCCGGTGCTGCACGCAGGCCAGACCCGTCCCCTGAGCTGAAGGGGGAAGTGGTAAAAGAAGGACACTTAAAGAATATGGAAAATGTATGGGGTTTTTAGTTAATGCCTCCTAAACTGAGATTCTAGTGCTGTCTCGCAACAATAATGTTAGGTGGGAGGAAAACCTCCCTCTTAAAAAGACAAGACAGCCAATCAAATACCTGGAGTTTAATTTGGACCCCGAACTAGAAAAATCCTAAACAAAGTGATTAAAGAGCTGGAAAGATGGCAAGGCCTCCCATTGAACTTAGCGGGTAGATGCCAACCTTGTTAAGATGATCAGCTTTGCTAGGATTATATATCCTTTGCGGATGCTGCCTATCCTGGTTCGCCATGCAGACATAAAATTGATTAATAGTGCAATAAATAAGTTTATATGGAACAAAGCCAGAAATAGAATTGCAATGTCAAAACTATTTCTCCCAAAGGAACTTGGTGGAGTGAGTTTACTTGACATTAGAAAATACAATTTGGCATGCATAGCGAGGCATATGGGAGACTGGCTAATGGACAAAGAAATATATTCCTGTACGAAACTTGAGGAACAAATGGTGCTCCCAATGATGCTGAAAGAGATCCTACACATGACTTGGGGAAATATACCTTTAGTAATTAGAGGGAATCCACTGATAAAATATACATTGGCCTTGTGGAAGACACTGAGAAAAAAGTGTGGGATGTCCTACAAAATATCCAAATTTCTGCCTATACAAGATAACATGAAATTTGAACCAGGTCGATCTCAAAATATGTTTAAGATGGGGGAAACCAAGGGAATAAAAAAAATATAGGGCAGCTGGTAGATACAGAACGGGAACGCTTCAAGTCATTTAAAGAGCTCAGAGTTAAGGAGGAATTCCCACAATCTCACTAGATCCCCTACATGCAGATCATACATTATTTTAAGAGCCTAGAAAACGATAAGAAAGAGATATTAGAAAACAAAATTTTTGATAGCTACTTTAGGACTGAAAATAATATTACATATTCGATTTCTGAATTATATGATTGGATCCGAGATAAAGACCATGGCAAGCAATTGCAAAAAGTGGCAACCAAGTGGAACAAGGACTTCCCAGAAATAACTGAGATTGACTCTTTACTGGTAGGTGCCGGCAGCCCTACATGGCCCCAGCAGCCACTGTAGTTCTCCCAGCAGTCCCCGCACTCCCCTCAGCAGCTCCGCACCAGCCAACCATCCTCAAGCCTCGCACCGATCCACCCCACCTATTCCTCCCCCCCAGCCTCGCACTGATCCCCGCACCCCCCCCAGCCTCGCGCCGATCCCGCACCCCCCCCCCAGCCTCGAGCCGATCCTCGCACCCCCCCCCCCCCAGCCCCGTGCCGATCCCTGCACCGCCCCCCCCCAGCCTCGCGCCGATCCCCGCACCGACCCCCCAGCCTCATGCCGATCCCCCAGCGTTGCACCGTTCCCTTCCCTCCCTCCCAGCATCCCCACAATGCCCCAAAAGTTGGGCTGTGACACCAAAGGTAGGGGGGGCTGTGTGTGTGGTGTGGTGTGTGCTGTGAGTGTGTGCAGTGTGCTGTGACGGTATGCAGTGTGCTGTGAGGGTATGCAGTGTGCTGTGTGTGTATGCAGTGTGCTGTGAGTGTGTGCAGTGTGCTGTGAGTGTGTGCAGTGTGCTGGTGCTGTGTGCATGCAGTATGTGTATGCAGTGTGCTGTGAGTGTGTGCAGTGAGTGTGTGCAGTGAGTGTGTGCAGTGAGTGTGTGCAGTGTGCTATGAGTGAGTGCAGTGTGTGCTGGGCTGTGAGTGTTTGCAGTGTACAGTGAGTGTATGCAGTGTGCAGTGAGTGTATGCAGTGTGCAAAAATGATTATTTTTTTGTAATTATTTTTAAATTTGGTGTCAATGCTCAAACCGCGTTATAAGCAATCCGCGTTATAGCGGATCGTGCTATAACGGGGTTGAGCTGTATCATTTATTTATCAAATGTTTTACCAGAAAGTAATGCATGGAGCGTTACCTCTCATTTTCAAGTATGTCCTGGGCATAGAGTTAAGATGACAAATAATACATGGTTACAAATACAGTTACAGTACATAAGTGTAAAAACACAACAGACTGGACGGCGCTCCCTGATGTAGTACTATAGCATCACCTAGTGGTGAAAGAATAAATATCACTTTAGAGGTATGAATGAACCTCAATGGTAACTATAACAAGAAAAAATGGTGGATAAATGCAAAATACACGTGAAATACAAAATAAATCAATATAGGATAAATAAATATCAGGAGACCACTCAACCTCATACAGGAGAAAGGTCAATTTCTTCCAGGAATATGGATGCACATAGGGTGAGGGAGTGTATCACCGACAGAGGTAATCGTAAGCAGTAGATTTTGATTGTAGTAGACAGCAACGTTGCTGGGCTTGGTAGATAGGGTAGAATAAGAGAGAACAAGGAAGGGCTGATAGTGTAGCAAGTCAAAAACAGTTTTAATGAACAGTACACATCACTTTCCGGGTAGAACTAAATTTCTCCTCCTGAGTCACCTCTGTCGGTGATACACTTCCTCACCCCCTGTGCATCCACAGTACATAAGTGTGTCTGATACTTGTGTAGAAAATCCTTGTCTTCTTAGGATCTGCCTTTCAGTCTCCAAGCTATAAGGTGCAACATTTGTAAGTTTGGATGGTTAATTGGGCCCTGTGTAAGAGGGCCCGGGAAGATTGGAAGCAGCCAAGGAAAATATACTGACATTTATTTTACAATAGCTCTGTGAACCATGATCTTCTTGGCCACTCAGTATGGCATTTATGCCTTCAGCCTTGATTTTCTGCAACGTCATCTGAATCAGAGCAATAGGTAGAAAGACATAGACAACCGGAAACTGACACTTTCTGATGAGTGCATTTATTGCTGATGCCTGCTGTTCATGTCTGGAGAATAGATGTCATTTGGTGTTGCAATCTGTGGCCATGAGGTCTATTTCATGTTGACCCCATCTGAGAACATTGTGTTTGGAAATTTCCTGATTTAGAGACCACCCTCCTGGGTCTATAATATTTCTGCTTTAAAAATTGGCTTGGACATTCTGGTGACCTGCTATGTGAATCACTGTGATGGTTGAAATATTATCCTGACCCTTTGTCCAATTGCCCTCTGATTTGTACCATGTCAGTGACCACTGAGTTGCTGGTAGAAGCACTATTCTCTGGGAAAGATCTTGATGGTTCTTGTACTATCTGGACTGTAGGTTGGCTTGAAGCTTTCTTATGTGGAATAGAGCCCAGGGTGCTGTTTCTATCGATGCCACCATCCTTCCCAAGAGTGATATATACTGCTGGGTACAACTTCACGGTTACAGTATCGAAGTGTATTCCCAAAAAGCTGCACGTCCGGGAGGGAACAAAACTACTCTTTTTGAACTTTATTATACCATTCGTGTTGAGATATTTGAATGACTGATATCACATCTTTTTGCTCTCTCTCTGGAATTGGCCTTGTCAAAATATTGCCCAGATATTGGATTAAAAATATTTGTGCTGCCTAATATGGACGACAAGGGCAGTTAGTATTTTCATCAATACCCAGGGAGCTCTTGCAAGGCAAAAGGGAAGGGTTGTGATTTTTTAGTGTTGAATGAAGATGTTGAACCAGAGGAACCTGGTATGCAGAAAGAATGAGTCAAAATCTAAAAAGTATAACTGCACAGCTGTATTGAAATTAGATAAAACAAAAAATGTATAGTTTGTCAACTATAGGAAAGAATGGATACAGGTAGGTACACATGTATGTACATATCTTTGAGGTCCACAGCTGCCAAGAAATCTACCTGATGCAGGTACTTATGATTGATCTGACATCTTCCATCTTGAAATCTGTTATCTTGGTAGATTTATTCAGTCCCTTGAAGCAGAGTACTGAGCGAAAGGACACTTCTTTATTCGGTCTGGCTCTTGCTTGTTTGAGAGTCTTGGTCCTTGGAATGATGGGTAGCTTTGAATGGACTGTTTCTGACCTAGATTAAGTAAGAAAACGAGGTCTTCTGTCTTAAGGTAGAAATGAACCTTTTTCCCTGTAATCCTCATAATTATGTGCTCCAATTCTGGGCCACATAGAGCTTTACCCTGAAAAGGGATAGAAATTAGCTTTTTTTTTAATGAGACATCAGTGGCCCTGGGATTAAGCCAGGGAGCTCTGAGTGCGGCAACGGATGTTGCGAAAGATCTGGTCAGTAGTCTGCTTGTGCCAAATGAGGCATCACAGAGAAATTCTAATGACTGACAGGATAGTGCAGTCTTTCAGGATCTTCTGACACAGTGTTCCTGATTGTATTGTTTCTTGAATACTGGAAAACAAGATCTTCATCGTTCTTACTAGACAAATTGAAGCAATCATCAGCATGAGGGAATGCAGCCTCTTTAGTTGGCCATCAATCCTCTTTTCCATAGGGTCTCTGAAGGATGCTGTATCTTCCATTTTAGGAGGATCTTCCCAATCTTCCTCGTCTTCTGATCTGAACATGTGCATTTTGTTGAATTTATTCGTAGTTCCGCTTTTGCGGTCAGGATATTTCCATTAGTTTACAATGAAATCCTTTAAAACTTTATGGACTGGAAACATCTGGCTATTTGTTTTTTGTTGTTTTTAGATCCGTAAAAGGTTTTGTCTAGAGTATTAAGGTCTTCTTTATCCTCTGGTAACCCTAGGGTTGAAGCCATTTCTTTAATCAGCTTGCTAATATTGTGAAGGTTAAAGCTACTGTAGAGTGATCTTCTCTAACCTCTTCTTCATCTGAGGACGCGTGCAGATATGGATCTGATGTACCCTCTTGTTCCGAGTCCGGAAACAAAAAAAATCTGACTCTGCTTCATAGGATCTGACATGTCTGAGAAGTTTGCTTCAAGACTGCAGGCAGCGGAGAGTGCAATTAGAGGAGAGCCTACCCTAGGTACCCAGCTACAATGTGTGTCCCCGCTGTGGTGGTATATCAGACGACCAGGGCATTAAAGCACATCCTGGGTGGGGTTAGGCCGCTGAGATGGCAGCCCATGGATTTAATAAAAAATCATCAGGCAGTCAGACAAAACACCAGAGCGACGCACATTTCAGACCTGCTTGTCTTTTCCTTGAGAAAATAAGTGGATTCACGTTGTAACGGATCGCGTTATAACGGGGTTGATAGATATATTATATTATACACACATATATACACCTCTTACAGGTAGAACACAGGCAACTGACTTGAAACAGGCATAGGAGAGGCTTATAAAGCCGCAAACAGGTCAGAAGTCTGTGTCCTACCTTCAGATGGGTGGAGTCTATGCCCTCATGTTATACGCGGACATGGAGAGACAGGAGAGAAAACACAAAACAACCAACATATTTTCATTGTGGAGATAATCCAGTCTGGGTTTATAACCCTTCTTTTGGCTTCCAAGAGTAAAAATCTCCTTGAATAAAGGAATATAATACATGATTAGCAACTATACTAAATCTATTGATAATTATATACAACAAAAGATGTAGGTTAAACATATATCCAAATGCTTTTTACCTGTTCTGAGAGATCGAAAGAACCTGCAATAGAGGCAGCCAACATGACGAAATTCCTTCCACCGCTGATAGGTTGTTATCATCTAGGTATATTTCTCTCAGCAGAACATGATTATTCAATGTAGGTGGCTGCAAAGACCAAACCAAATGTTTAGTATAGTCGAAAAAGAAATATACCATGTAAAAAAGTTATGTTTTTCTCCTCCTGTGCAATAATCCCTGTTAAGGGCAGGTTTGCCAGGAGTAATCATGGGGTTTTCCCTCACACTCCTGTGCTGTGCAGTATTCAGTGAAGGTAGTGTCATCAGGCTCTGTGTCCAATAACAGTGACACAGGGGTGGTGCCTATTGGAGCTATTTAGTGCACAGCACTTCCTGTATTTAGTCAGTGTCTCATCCAACCTGAATGAGACTAGTCTGACCTCGCAAACTGCTAGGGCTCTGGCAGGTTTTGTGGCCCTCCCTTAGGGGAGAGGTGTGGCAGGCTATTACCCTTACTCCACCAGGGAGTAAGGGAAGAGCAAGGACAGCTTCTAGGGCCCTGACTAGGAGTGGTGTCCAGGGACTTCCTTTGGGTTGGCAACCTACTATGTGCGGCTAGAGACCGGCTGCAATGATGGGCAGCTCGCCAGTGGTTGGTTCTAATAAAGGATGCCAAAGATAAAGAACGCTTCTGTCCTGATTGTGGAGTCATTCGGGAAGAAGGTGCACACAGAGGTTCTCTTTCAGAGACTCCTCCCAACTACGCTGGGGGTCTGGAAGAGATGGAGGCGCTGTACCATGAGTGAGTATGAAATCTCAGCTATACCTCACGAGCCAGTCCTGATGCCATCCCCCATACCATCGCGGGAGACTCAGGGATTCTGTAAGCCAGCAGGTGCACCACACTACACCTTATGTAACATAGATCTGTTTCCACAGGAGGGGGTCAATA
Source organism: Ascaphus truei (assembly GCF_040206685.1). Classification (NCBI taxonomy): domain Eukaryota; kingdom Metazoa; phylum Chordata; class Amphibia; order Anura; family Ascaphidae; genus Ascaphus; species Ascaphus truei. The sequence goes on from NC_134487.1 coordinate 113,859,031, forward strand.
GGAGATTGGGCCAGGGAAACTCCGTAACATTCCAAAGAAAGTGCATGTTTTAAAACAGATGCATAGTACAGTATTGTTTTTTGTAAACCAACCAGGATTGCAAACTTAAAAGCATTATGATAAGTGTCATATTTGCAAATGTGTCTTATTTACATGGATTTTAAATACATTTCTGAAAGTTTTGTTAAATATAAAGCAAATACGGTTAAGTAGATTTAGCCACATGACAGTTTAACTTTTGAGCTCAGAATGTTATTCACTGTGCTTACTTAGATGAAAGCTGATTACACAGACATCTTCAACCACCTAATGCAGGAAGTAACATTTTCTATCAGTTCATTAAGTGGTGGGGGTACAGATAATTAGTTAGAATACAGTATGTACAAGGGGGTGAGATTAAGAAGCATAAAGTTTTATATTCTAACACCAGGTAGTATCTATTATCTCAAAGTACTATGGCAAGAAAAAGTTTGTGAACTGCATTGATAATTACAGAAATTCCATAATCTTTCCATGATAACCTTCTTGAATCAAAACCAGACTTTTCTTAAATATCCAATAGGGTTTATATTGACCAATTCCATGTCTTTTGAAACAAAATGATTTATGAATTAGACAAACAATGAGTAACTAAGAGTCAGAGTATGTGAAAAATTAAGTGAAACTCTGGTTTTATCAGCTAAATTAAAAAGGATAATTACAATCTGGTGTTTAAAAAATTAGATAGATCTTCAGGTGTGAGTTTGGGAGGTCCCACCCTATGTAAAGATCAAAAGCTTTGTGAGTTTGATCTTCACCATACAGGTGTGTGGAAACACGTCATGCCACAATCAAAAGAAATCTCTGAGGAACCCAGAAAAGCGGTTATTGATGCTCATCAGTCTTGAAAGGGCTACAAAACAATGTATAAGAATTTGGGGCTCCATCAATCCACTGTCAGACAACAGGACCACAGTCCCAATAACTAGGAGCGGTCCTCCTACCAAAATCTCTCCAGGAACAAACAGCAAATCACCCAGGAAGTCACAAAGAACCCCAGAGTAACATCCAAGGATCTACAGGCCACTATCGCCTTGGCTAATGTGATTGTTCATGACTCAACTATCAGAAAAACACTGAACAGGAATGGTGTTCAGTGAAGGATAGCCAGGAGGAAACCACCGCTTTCTAAAAAGATCACTGCTGCAGTCTGACGTTCACCAAAGAGCACATAGATGATCCACAAGACTTCTGGAACAATGTTCTCTGGGCAGACGAGTCAAAGATAGAACCTTTTGGCCTCAATAAGAAACGTTATGTTTGGTGAAAACCACAACTGCGTTCGAACAGAAGAACCTCATCCCAACCGTCAAGCATGATAGTGGGAGTGAGATGGTTTGGGGCTGCTTTGCTACCTCAGGACCTGGGCAGCTTTCCATGATTGACACAACCATGAATTCTGCATTGTATCAGAAGATTTTAGAGGAGAATGTCAGGCCATCTGTCTGATCTGTGAGCTGAAGCGAAAGTGGGTCATGCAGCAAGACAATGATCCTAAACATACAAGCAGAACTACAAAAGAATGGCTGCAGAAGAAGAAATTCTGCGTTTTAGAATGGCCTAGTCAAAGTCCGGACCTAAAGCCCATTGAAATGATGTGGCAGGTCCTGAAGTGAGCTGTCCATGCAAGGAAGTCCTCAAATATCACTGAGTTGAAGCAGTTCTGTAAGAAGGAATGGCCCAAAATGTCTCAAAAATGATGTGAGAGGAACTTCCGGTATGGCGCCAGGGCTGTGAGGACGCACTGAGAGGAGCTCCGCTGGTCCGACAGTAACCGCAAACCGATAGCCGGCAAAACATCTCCAAAATTAAAGGGACAGACGCCTCAATAAGAGGAGGTACCTGCATGGAGAAATATCTCTCCAAAACTGCACAGATGGCCACAAAACAGCAGCAACAGCGCGAGGACAAGGGAGAGAGAAGGAGAGAGACACTGGCCAACAGCCACGAGGCTCAGGTAGGAGAATCCAGCCAGACCGGGGAAGCAGACAATCAGGCACAAACAAGGTCAGAGCATGAAAACATTGCAAAGGCTGTAGCAAGAGAAATTCTTCCACAATTAGATAAAAAAATTGACAAAATAAAAACATCCATAGATGAGCTGAAAAATGAGCTGACAGCACATACCTCAAGAGTGGAGGAGGCTGAAACTAGAATTAGCAATGTGGAGGATGAAATGTCTGAAGTGCATCAAGCAGTAGAAGCACTGAGGAAAAAAAACTGCATATTGGAGGAAAAAGTGGACGACCTTGAATACCGGTCTCGACAAAACAACATAAGACTGATAGGGGTGCCTGAATCAGTAAAACAGTACCAACTCATAGAGTTCTGCGAGAAATGGATCCCAGATCACCTTGGGCTATCCGCAGACCACGCAATAAAGATCGAGAGAGCACACAGAATGGGTGCTGCAAGGCAAGACCAAGAAACTAAACCTAGAGCAATCATAGCAAAGATTCTCAACTTCAACGACAAAGTCAGAATTATCAAAGCTTTTAAGGAGATGGACCAACTGACATTTGAGAACAAGAGAATTATGATTTTCCAGGACTATTCGGCAACGGTCTCACAAAAAAGGAGAGATTTCAGCAGGGTATGCACCACTCTCTACAAGCAAAAACGGAAATTTGCGCTGTTCTATCCAGCAACTCTAAAAATCTACACCAACACAGGGGTGAAAACCTTCACCTCCCACGACCAGGCGGAAAAGTACGTGACAAAGATGACAACACCCAGGAACGCAGAGGAGGACCGGAATGATACAAGAGACGACGACCGCTGAAGCAGACGAATGCAGAGCCAAGGAACACATTTTGCTTGAAAGAGACTGAATTAAGATAGTTGTCCCTTGTCAAAAAAAAAAAAAAGAAAAAAGAGTGGATGTATGTGGGTATGTATGGATATAAGTATATATTTGGCCCAAGAGTGTGTATGAACAAGCCCAGGTTGATTGACAGCACATACACTGGCGACACACTTTATTGAAGTGTGGCCAGTTCCGCAAGCCGGGAGATTTCCCGGCTTGCAAGTGGCATCCCCTCGGCGTGCCGCGCGTCACCGATGCGCGGTCACGCGTCATCGGGTGCCTGCGCCCCCTGCACGCGCGTCCAGGGCTCCCCGAGGGAGCCCTGGTGTCCCGCGATGTGGGGGACGGCGGCAGGGGGTTCCGGGGGACCCGGCGGACCCGGAGAGGAGAGGGGGAAGCCGCGATCGGCGGGCCTCTCCTCCGCTGCTTCGGCGCGCGCCCGGCACCCTCCGGCGCGCGCCAGGTAACTGCTGCGGCCGAGAACGGGCAAATGCTCGAATAAACTCGGCCGCAGCAGTAGGGATGTGTGTGGATATCCGAGTGTGTAACTGGTATTAAGGGCAGAAGTATATATAAACCACACAGGGCCCCCACGCCTTATAACGTGGCCCTATAACCTGCACATGTATGTATTTTGGACTGGATGCAAAATAGTGGCCAAACTGGGGGGGGACACAGAAAGGAGTAACAGTGGAGGGAGAGCCAAGAACGCCTCAGGCAAGGGAAAAGAAAGGGAGAGAGGGGAAGGGAGAGGGGGGAAGAAGGAATTGAAGAAGGGGGGGATAGGAGAGGGAGGAAGCAGGGAGGGAAAAGAGGGCAAGGAAGGGAAGAGGGGAAGAGAGGAGAGGAGTACGAAAGGGAGGACAAGGGGAGGGGGAAGAGAGGAGGGGGAAGAGAAGGGAGGGGGGGGGGAGAGAGGGGAGGGGGGAAGGAGGAGGGCGAAGAAAGGGAAGGGGAGGCGAAAAGAAAAGAAGAGGCAAAACAAAAAGCATAAAACCATAATAATGTGATTGTCATGGAATAACCTGAATGTTTTTTCTCCTATTGTTTTCTTATCGAGTCAAACCTACATCGGGCTCCTGGTATCGCAACTTGGGGGAAGCAGCATAGTCAGAACAAGAAGAGATAAGGACAGACACCAGACAGAAACCGAAAACTTAACAGCAAGAAAAAGACCGATCCCCAAGGGGGACAGAGACGGGCAACCATGACACTGATGTAAGTTATACAGTTACACAACCACATGAACATACAAACAATGGGACCAAGAGAATAGTGGGAAGGAGGGCAAACCCACACTTTATAGCATTAGAAGCACTCATATCACAAGCAAGAAACACAAGCAGATGAGCAAGAGGGACACACAGACACCCTAACATACGACCAAGGTTATTAATAAACAAGGACAAAATAGCCGCAGGACAAGGGACATAACAACAAAACCAAAACAACAAAAAAATAAAACAAAAAAATGACATGCAAAAGAAACAAAAAAAAAAAGAAATAGGGAAATCGGCTAAGGGAAAAATAAAATAGAAAATATATCCCCCAGAGGGGACAAGGAGACTAAAGTGCACACATAAGGAAACAAACACACAAGAGGGTAGAAAATACACCTCTGGAAAAAAGTGAAGTCCAGAAAAGAAAGGAAAGTTAAAAGTTTAAAAAGTTAAAAGTTAAAAGGTTAAAAAGTTAGAAGTTCTGATACAGAAAATAAGGCAGAGATCATGTTGACAGGCCGGTCTAATAAAAAAACAAAAAAGAGTGTTGGGAACAAGCAGAAAAGAGAAAAAACCCAGAATAGCATACTTAGCAGAAACAGGAAAGAGCTAAAGATGACATACATAGAGGACACGGAACACATATAGACATAAAATGCATACACGAATAATAACATGGAATGTAAAGGGGCTTAACAACCCCATAAAACACAAAAAAGTACTAAACTACCTAAAAAAACAAAAAGTAGACATAGCATTCCTACAGGAAACGCATTTAAATTCAAAAGAAAGCAATAAACTACAAAGAGATTGGGTAGGACATAGCATCTTCTCCCCGGCGATAGGAAAGAAAGCGGGAGTGGCCATACTTATAAATAAAAATCTCCCCCTAGAAATAATCAACACAGAGAGAGACAGTGAGGGCAGAATCATAGTGGAAGAGGTAAGAAGTGGGGGAATAGACTACCTCCTAGGTAATGTCTACGGACCAAATGACCATAAGACTGAATTTTTTCAAGAAACTATAAACAAGATACTAAAATATAAACATAGAAATTTAATCCTGGGGGGGAACTGGAACGCAATACAGGACAAGTTCTTAGACAGATCAAACCATAATGATAGCACGCTCAAAGAAAGCGCCCAAACCAAAAACATGGAATCGATTAAAACAGCACTAGGGGTAATGGACGGATGGAGAACGCTCAACCCATTGGAGAGGGATTTCTCCTTCTACTCCAATGCACATAACTCATTTTCAAGAATCGACGCAATACTACCAACACCGAACCTACTAAATAAAATAACACACATAGACATGGGAGAGATAATTATCTCTGACCACGCAATGGTGCGCCTAGATCTAGATATGGGGCAGAGCATGCCCAAACACCTGGAGATTCCCAAACTACCTGAGCAATAGCGAAGACTTTGTGAATTACTTAAATAGAGCCTGGGAAAGATTTGATAACACAAATCAGGAGCATAGGACAAACCCCATACTCTTCTGGGAAACATCAAAAGCAGTAATTAGGGGAGACATTATGGCATATATATCAAGAAGAAAGAAACAGGCAACACAGGAGTTCTGTAAAGCAAGTAAAAAACTTAGCAAGGCATTCAAAGCGTTCAAAACAGATCCAACACCCCAAAACAAAGAAATCTATAACCAGAAAAAATCCATATGTGAGATATGGTTAGAAAAAAAAGAACTAGGGAAAAAATCAATAAAAGAAGCCAAATTTTTCAGACACGGTAATAAGACAGGTAGACATCTGGGAAACCTTATCCGCAACTATAGATCAACTAAACCTATCACTAAAATATATGATAAGACAGAGATAATCACAGAAGCAAAAATAAATAAATGAGGTATTCAAAGAATACTACAGTAAACTAAATAGGGATGGAGAAATAAATACAGAAGCAAGGGATATTTTTTTTAAAGACATTAAAATACCTAGAGTGAGTCAAGAAGAAATAGACAGTTTAAACTCCCCTATTACTCAAAAAGAGATAAAAGGACACAATTCAAAACCTTAAAAACTGTAAGGCCCCAGGCCCGGATGGTATGTCAGGAGAATACTACAAACTCTTAAAAGAAGACCTGATAGAACCACTACAACAATTATATCACAAGGCACTGAAAGACGCCACGTTTATGCAAACAAGTGAAATGGCCCATAAAATCATAATACACAAACAGGGGAAGGATCCCCTAAGACCAGAGTCGTACAGACCAATCTCACTGATTAACCAGGACGCTAAAATATTCACTAAAATTATGGCAGATAGGCTAGAGAACATTCTCCCGTCCTTGATAGACCAGTCGGGATTTGTCAAGGGAAGATCTGCAGTGAAAAACATCAGAAAAGTATTAGCGGCAATAGAGTGGGTCCGACTACACAAGATAGGGAATACAGCCCTCGTAACTATCGATGCCGAGAAAGCATTTGATAACATAATGTGGTACATGTGTTTTTCGTGCTAGACAAACTTGGACTTAGGGGAAATTTTAGCAACATGATAAAGGCAATGTACAACACCCCAAAGGCTAGAATAATAGTAGCAGGACACCTATCAGACCCATTCCAACTATATACAGGGACACGCCAAGGGTGCCCGCTGTCACCCCTGCTTTTCAATCTAGCAATAGAACCTCTGGCTATCTACCTGAGACAAATGGAGGATTTTAAGGGGATCAAGATAAACAAAACAGAACTGAAACTATCAATGTTTGCAGACGACATACTAATGTTCATGACTAACCCAGATGAATCAATCAAAAAGGTTCTACAGCAAATAGAGACATTCGGGTCGTTCGCGGGCTTTAAAATAAATATATCTAAAACTGAAATGATGTACATTAAAGAATCCCCAGACACAAGGACTTCCCTGTAAAAGTAACAAAAAAACCATTAGATACCTGTGGATCATGCTGGAGGCAGAAATTTCCAGACTATACGAGAATAACTTTAAACCTATCATAAAAAAAATAGTGCAGGAACTAAAAAACTGGATGACACTACCCTTATCACTATTTGGGAGAGCAAGCGCGATCAAAATGATATCGTTTGCCAGACTCCCATATCCCATACAGACTCTCCCTATGCTCCTCAAACATGAAGACATTACTGAAATAAATAGAGCAATGACAAAATTCCCATGGGGAAATAAGAGAAGCAGAATAGCTCTAAAAAAAATTACAATTACCAAAGGAAATGGGAGGTATCAACCTACCGAATATCAGGAACTATAACATAGCAAGTATAATGAGACATGTAGGAGACTGGATAAAAGACACCAATCATTACTCCTCCCTAGAAATAGAAAAGGAGTTTCTCCAGAGACCTCCCTGAGAGAGCTAATACATACTAAATGGGGAGACATCCCAGTGACCCAAAGAAACAATATTCTAATCAAAGATACCATAGTAACGTGGAAAACGGTCAGAAAAAAGTTTAAACTATCACACACAATTTCTAGATATCTACCAATCCAAGACAACCCCAAATTTATACCAGGGCATACCCAAACATCATTCCAAATTTGGAAACAAAAAGGCATTACATGCCTAGAGCATGTGATTAACCTAGACAAACAGGAATATATGACATTCCAGGAACTCGCACAAAAATGGGACATCCCCCAAAATCTAATACACGCCTTCTCATATACATAGCTAATCAGTTTTTGCAAAAAATTGGCAAACCATAAAGTTACAGTACTAAAGAACAATAGAATAGACGACTATTTTAAATCAAAAGAGCAGGACAAAAGAAAATTGTCCGAACTATACAGCATTATTAGAGATCAAGACATAGAGATCACACATGCCAACACACACAGGGCATGGAAAAAAGACTTCCCAGAAATACAAAACATGGAACAGCTAATACAGGGCATACACAGGGTATACAAGATTATACCATCAGAGACATGGCGGGAAATGCAATACAAAATAACACATAGAGCATACATAGCATTCAAACGACAGATAAAGACTAGGACAGAAGACACCACGTTCTGCCCTAAATGCAAGACACCAAAGGCGGACCTTAAACACTGCCTCTGGACATGCATACATATATCCAGATATTGGAACCAAGTGCTAGATTATATGAAAGCAAAATTAAAAATCTCATTGACAAAGGACCCAATACCTATGATATTTGCGAACATAGAGAACTGGACGGAGGGTAAACAAATCAGCAGAGCAGTAACCAGACCCACAGAGGTTATACTACTAGCGGCAAGAAAGACCATTATGATAAACTGGATACAAACACAACAGCCCTCAATGGAACAACTACATGACACACTATACAAACTAATGACAATAGACAAACTGGAGACATCCATAGACAGGAACAGAACAACGGAAGATTTCCGCCAAAGATGGGACTGGTTCCTTGAGGAAAGAGACTTGAGGACAGGGGACGGCTTAGGGTAAAGACATGAGACAGGGGACGGAAAGTAGGAAAGGAGTGAACAGGACCAACACGACAAGTTGAGTTAGAGTATAAGTCTAAAGTTTAAGGTTAATTAGATAGGAATCGAGCTGGAGAAAATCGTAACCATAATGTATAACACAAGGGTGTAACAAGGCGAGCATAACCGAAGAAAACAAAAATGCTCGCCCATATGGCAAAAACGAACCCAAGTTCGAGTTCAAAGTTAAGAGAAAATATGTTTAATATATGAAAAATTTGTAAACAATGTATGTGAATAACGGGTGACATAATATGCATGTAACAGCACAAGTTTTCAAGCTGATCGCCTGTATACTGAAAATGTACCCAATACAAAAGATTTGTGAAAAAAAAAAATGATGTGAGAGACTGACCAGCAGTTATACAGTAGGAAACGCTTATTTGAAGTTATTGCTGCTCAAGAGATACTGAATCTAAAGGTTCACATACTTTTTTCACACATGGATATTGAATGTCGAATCATTTGTGTGGATAAATAAATATTGAAAAAGTATCATGTTTTTGTGTCATTTGTTTGATTAGGATGTCTTTATCTATTATTAGGACTTACATAAGATCTAACATTTTAAGTTTGAAATAATGTGAAAGTCCTAAGTAGTTCACAAACCTTTTCTCACCACCGTAGGTAAAATGGACAGACCAGAGGGGATTTATTAATCCAACACCCTGTGAAGTGTAAATTTACATAGGATTAATCAGTGACTTCTCTATTCAAGCATCATCTTTTATTAGTACACATAATTAAATAAACATATTTTCATTCCTTATTTTTAAGTTTAATATATTTAGTTTACTTACAATGTTGTCAAATGTATATTAGAGGTTATTGCAGACCTATTGGTTGCAATATGTATTCTAACCAACTGGTATGTCTCTAATTATTGCATTTCTTATTTCTGTTTCACATTCACCTTAAATATTTGTGCATGATTGTCTAGCTCAAACGTTGTGTTATTTGCCTTTATATAGCTGAACTCCCTCCTATCACTCTAGCTGATCTGCACTCTGATCCCAAGGTATTTTTCCTTCCTAAACTGTATATCTGTATCAGATTTTAATCCTTTTTTTATTTATCACATAACTCGGGACGAGCTGGGTCTGGCACCGGAAGAGTGACAGGCAATTGGAGACAGTGACGACACCTTCAATCTTGGCAAGGAGAGGGTTAACCTGACACACCAGGGGCTATCGGAGCACACCAAGGAATCCTATGAGTGGACAAGTGGTGTTCATACCGGTCCATCACCAGGAGTTAAAGAAAGTCCTGATGTACATGTGCTCACACAGGCCCGTGTGAGTATTAATAGTTATATTTTTTTATTGTTTTATTTAACCCATCCCTTGTTATATGGCACCACTGTCAGTGCATTGACTGCTATTCAGCTAGGACCCTTGTGCACGAACTTGGTGCTAGTTAAGTCTGGCTATACAACTAACCAGTCTACCTATCTACTTTGGATTATTAATTCTGGTATTATTCATTCACGCTCCCCTTGCTCTTTGTTTTCTTGGTTAATCGTTTGGGGACAAGGAAAAGTCCCCTAGAGGGTTTGAGCAGCTGACAGTGGACCTCAGAGATGTACACGTGATTTGTGACTTACGTAGGGTCTCCTGTGTGTGGTAATATTTGTATTACTTTATTATTCTACCTATCTAGAGAGAGCGCCCAGGTAATCTTTTTCTATTGAATCATATATACAACATTCCCGGATGTACAGCAATATGATCCTTTAACATTGAGTTTTTCATGGTTGTGACTGGCTGTGGGATCTTGGTATATATGTTTGCAGAGTTTGCAACGTGTTTTGTTGCACGTTTTTGTTCTTTTATCAGTGTCTTTAAGTTCGTTATGAAGTTTTCTGTTGACTAATTTCTGTTTTGAGGTCTGGTGGTTGCCGGGAATGCAAGAAAGGGAGGTTTGGGAAAGATTTCTTTTAATGTCCCATCCTCTGCCAGCATGGGTTGCAGATCTTTGATTATTTTTCGTATTCCCTCTAGGGTAGGGTTGTATGTGGCCACTAGTGGTATGCGGGTGGTAGATTCTGTCTGTATTGTAGCAGGTGTTCTCGTGGGGCTTTTAGTGCAGATGTAATAGTTTTGTCAATCGTCTTTGGTTTGTGTCCCTTCTGTCTGAAGATGCCTGTTACTGTCTTCAGTGTCAGAGCATATACAGTGGTATCTTATAGCCTGCTGTGTATGATATCTTGTTTTGCATGAGTGGGATGGTAGCTGGAGTTGTAACTGCATCAGTATGTTGGTTTCTTGTATAGAGATGTGTGTAGTTTGCCATTTTTCAGTGTTACTGTTGTATCTAGAAAGTTTACTAGGTTTGCCGAATAATCCATTTTGAGTATAACTGATGGATGGAATGAGTTAAGGGACTCGTGGAATTGTTTTAGGTTTCCTTCACCCTCTTTCCCTATTATAAACAGGTCATCAATGTATCTGTAGTATTTGTAGGGTTTGTGGGGGCATGCAGTTACGAATCTTTGTCCAAGATTTGCCATGACAAGATTGGCATATTGCGGTGCCATCTTAGTACCCATTGCAGTCCCCATTAGTTGTAGGTACATTTCCTTGTTGAAGCTGAATTAGTTGTGTGTGAGGATGTATTCTATCAGTTTGGTAATTACATTAGCGCTGTATTTATGATCCAGGGGAGATGTTGCAAGGAATTGCAAGAATGCCTCAATACCATCATTGTGGGGGATGTTGCTATAAAGGGATTCCACATCCACGGTAACTAGCAATGTGTTGGATGGCAGTTGGTTGATGTTGTTAAGGTTGAGAAAATCTGGGATATCTTGTATGAAGCTGTTGGTGCTTCTGACTAAAGGTTTGAGAATATTCTCCACTAAGCCTGATATTTTTTTCAGTGAGTGTTTCGATACCTGTTATAATAGGTCTGCCGGGGTTTACAAATTTATGAAACTGTTTGGGACACTGATCGTGGCCTAAACCAAGACCGCCGTTTCATGAGCCACTACACAAGAGAACTCTCTTCACACACACACACCTGTCTCTTACACATACAAATGTACAATGTAATTCTATGCCTATATACCAATAGGGACTACATAGTATCCACACACATTTATAGTAATGCAACACCCTCTTACATTTCAACCCCTTCTCCAACACCATTGGTAGACACTCTCCCTCCACATACACCTTTTGTAAAATGCTATATAAACTGTGGGTGCTTTATACATTTATATTTACAGACGTACACACAGACGCTCTTACATCACAAACATTCAGGGACCATTTAACACCTAAAGTCATAAATCGCATAAGCACAGGAGGAGGGTTAGGTTTCATCCACAGATAACATTCCAGGCTGTTTTAAAATAAAACTTTTCTTGCTTTATCCATTGCAACCTCGTCCGACGAAGAGATTATAGTGTATCTCGCACAAGTAAAAGCATTTTGTTAGCCACAAATATACCACACAAATATATGCTTCCTTCCCATTAACAGCAAACTGTACAGGAGTGGAGCCAGCCCGTGAGAGTAGTGAAGTAAGCCCTGCAGCGCCACCTAATGACCAGAGTTGATGAACTGCTGCACAGATCCTTCTCTCCTCCTCTCTGCCACCAGCCTGAATTGTTGTGCTTCTTTAATTCTATGTAAGAGCAGCAATGGGTAAATTAATAAATGTAAAAACTAATACAATCCTGTAAGTGCTAAATGAATGTGATCCAAAACCTGGTAAATAGAAAACAATTTAATTTCCTTCTCCGGCATTGGGTCAATGAATAAGACATTTAGGTAAATATATATTCTTTTTTTTTTTTTTTTTTTTTATAACTTGAGTTTTATTGGAAAAGGCATACAAAATGTACAGTACAGAATATGGGTTTAAAATGGCAACTTGTGTACATTGGATGTACATAAAACAATGTAGATCATTCAGGCTTATTGGTGTAGATGGTGTAATCATGTGGTTTTTCGGTCCCTACTCGGCCACATGATGTATGAATAAATCATATAGTAAGAGCAATAATAAAAATAATAACCAGGATTAAATTACAATGGAAATATGTATATACATATATAAAATAAAATACGTAAATAATAAAAAAAAAAAAAAAAAAAAATATATATTCTTTTTAAAATAAATGTGTAATAGATCAGCAGGCATTATTAACATTTATTTTTTCCTCTTATACAGGCCTAGCTAGAGTCACGAAACTTCAATGAGATTTTTTTAAAAATGCGTTATTAAACAAAAACAAAAAAAAGAATATGTGTTTGTTTTCTTGGGTAGTTTATGAATGTGGGTTCCCATAAAATAACACATATTTTACCAATGTGAGTTAACTTTAATGAGTAGGCAAACGAGTAATTAATGCCAAATTATTCACATGGTATTCACCAAACTCCGATACCAGACAATATCAGCCTACCGCTCAAACATATCACCAATTTTTTATTCCCTACCCCCAGCACAGAGAACATGGTGGGAAAAAAAGGCAATTGAATCAAAAGTTATAACTTTTTTCTTTATTTTTTGTTAATTGATGAAATGTTGGATTTCAGTGACACTGGATGTGTGTTTTTTGTTGTTAAATTCTTTTGTGTCAATGGGTTTTCTCAGAAATCCTAAAACATATTCCTCAAGCGTGAATGGAACTTGTGTTTTAAATTACAGCATTATTTATTGCAATATTTAAGGTCTATTTTTTTTCACTGTGTTAGTGAATAGAGCAATATTTATAAATTAAAAACATGTGTTCCTCTATTTTGTTTTTATAGTGTGTGATATTAACTCAAGTTTAATGAAATGTAGTGAATGTAGCAAAAAGTATGTACAGTATATCAATAATACAAGATAATGCCTTTGTTTCACACATTATGATGTTAAAAACACCACAACTTAAAGGGAAAATAATTTAATGCACTAACAGTTCATGTATATTTGTGCATATACTGTACATTTACATATATAACTAAAATTAATACATTTTAATTTGTACTGCTCAAGGCATAAGAAAATAAACAATGAAACAAGCTGACAGGACTAAACGTTTTTGCTTTCCCTCTCTGGATACATTTCTTGACTGAAATACCTTACAATCTATTACTAACGTCTCAGGCATACTACAGGTTAAAAGAATGTCAAGTAACAGCAGAAGAAAAAACGGAGCACTATCACTGGAACTTGAAAAAGGAAAACAGAGTGCATAAGCCTTAAACATGAATTATGTAATGGTCATAGAAACAAAAAGTGAGGTGTCGCCCCACCAAAGCGTTTCATGCAATAAGTACTCTCTCAAGTTTACATTACATTCTTTTAACCTGTAATATGCCTGAGACGTGTCTTCATAGCTCTTAGCACCACACAATGTTTGTATTTTTTAAAATAATATCAAGCATTATGGACATAGATCATGTAATTGTCAAGCTCAGATTTCCAATGTTCTTACCTTACACAGATTGTTTCCTTGTAATTTTAGAATCTGCAGCAGGCCACAATTCTGAATGCCTTCCAATTCGGTAAGGTAGTTATAAGAGCAGTCCAAATACATGATTGTAGGTGCCGCTTCAAGACCTTTAGAGCTAATTAGTTGATTGTGATCCAAAACTAGCCATTGAAGATTTTTCAGTGACTCCAAACCCCCTAAAACAAACAAGAAAATAAATGGTAGTGTTTTTGTTACTGTAAGAAAAAAAAAAAAGAAAAAAAATTATATATATATATATATATATATATATATATATATATATATATATATATATATACACACACACACACACACACACACACACACACACACACACACACACACACACACACACACACACACACACACACACACACACACACACACACACACACACACATTTCAGATAAACCAGGTATGACCCTGGCAAAAAGAGAAAGCAAACTGCATTATATAAATATATAGTAAAATATATATATATATATATATATATATATATATATATATATATATATATATATGTCATGTAAAATGGCTACAGTCATCTCTCCTGCTGACAGTAAGGCCTGGTAAGTTGTGGGCATGCCAGCAGTAATTATGGAGGTTTGCCCTCACACCCTGGTGGGGTGCCCTGTGTATGGATGGGAATGGTCACATGCTCTGACTCCATGGTTAGTGATGTCAGAGGTGTGTCAGCTTCCAGAGTGTACATAAGGCACAGCACTGTGTCAAAAAGTAGTTCTAGTACAAGTTCAGCTAAGAGGAGGAGGAGTTCAAGTTCTAGTCCTAGCCTGAGTTACTGGTTATGTTTTAGTAACTGCCAGAGACTGTGTCCAGGGACCTGGCACAGGGTAAAGATATCCCGGCTGGGATAGGGAATCCCTATTAAAGGAGAGCTCACCTTTCAAAGGGAAGCATTGACCCAAGATGAGTGGCTAGATATTCTACTGCGTGGGGCAGCTAGCCCACATCAATCAATAAAGATGCTCTTATTCGAACACCCTCTCGTGTACATGTGTGGAGTGAATGTACAGAGAGGAGCACCACGAAGGAGTTCCTCAACAGGACCATCCCCATGCGGACGCAGGGACCCTGATGAGGTGGAGGCGCTGCACTGGAACTAGGTAGGACTCAGCACACTACCTCAGCTGCCTGTCTGGATGGGTCCTCCCCACACACCATCATGCGGGAGACTCAGGAGTCCTGTTGCCAACAGGTGCACCACCAGACACTACCACACTGTAATGGGGGCCGGTTAGACCACAGGGGCCAAAGTGAGATTGGGTGGGTCAGGCCGGGCCAGAAATACCGTTACATTTGGAGGCGAGCTGCTGAGATCAGATCTGTCATCAGGACAGGCTCTAGCTAGGCACACTGGGAAACAGGGAGAGAGTCTGCTGCCACTCTGTGCTGCGTAGGGACGGACCTAGGGGTGGTCAGGGGGCTGACGGGATATTGTCAGTTCGCAGGGACGACCTAGGGGCCTGAAAGGAGTGAGGGGTTTGGAGCCGGGCTATAGCTGACCGAGTCACCTTGAGGTAGTGCTAGTTGGTAGGACGCCAGAAGGGATAGCCTGTTAACGTGGTCAGGAATCCTGGAGAGGGTCTGCACTAGGCTGACCAAGAGAGGTAGACGCCCCAAGTACTGCATGGCAGAGCCAGAGTACTCTAGCCCATTCCAGACACTTACCATAGGGAGCACAGACTGGGAGGAAGGAGTTACAGCAGACACTGAGAGAGTGAGCCTAGCCTGAGGTAGTGCAACATGAGTCCAGCCTAGATCAGGAACACATGTGGTGGTGCATCTGAGCAATCTTTATTGTACTGGTGTGGTGGCTGCCCCGCAGAGCGGAGCCCCATGTACGATAATTGGTACGAGAGTGTGACAACTCAAAGAATGGAGGATCCGCGTGGTGCGGAGAGCCCAAAATGGCGACCAGAGGCTGATGGGGAAGGCACCCGTGGCGTGCGCCCCACTGAAGAGCAAACTGTCGCTGAGCTGTCTTTAACCAATCTGCTCTGGAGTGGAGCGAAGGCCGTGGCTGCCCCGTTTTTGTCCTGTCTGGGACACCGAGGGGCCACCCTTGAAGAGTGTGAGGACATTGTGATAATTGGGGGGGAACCCCGCGAGGAGAGCAAACAAACTGACTTTTCGGGCTTAAAAGCCAACCAAAATGGCGGTTCCCGCTTGCTAGGGAAACCGCATGGGCCAGTCGCAGAGAAAATGGCTGATACAGAACTTGCAAAGAGCTGGCCGGGAATGGCGCGAACAGCAGAGCCCTGCCCTGATGGGGGGCATGGCGCGAAAGCTATGGCTGCGCCTGCATGGACAGTGACTCACTCGGCCCCTGTGCTGAGTCAACCGCTTAGTCTATGGGACCCTCCCCTGATTTCCACCAGGGGGAGTGACTTTCAATTATGGCCTGTGGGAATGCACCCACTGGGCCCAGGGACTGATATCCAGACGGCGCCATTACAAGAAGTAGTTCCGGCCTCGTAGGTAACGTGCAAAAAGGAGGGATATTTTGCACGAAAAGCAGCAGCTAGGAGAAGGCGGGAACTAGCCGCGGCCCAAGAACCCTACTCTGATGAGGAAATTGGCGCGAAAACGCAGACCGCGCCCACCAGGACTGAGAAAGGAGCGGCCTTAATTAAGGGGCATGCTATTCCCCTGTGGGATCTGCCCATACTTGCAACCCCTGGGGGCGGGTTCCAGCTATGTCAGCGGAAGGAGGAGCCGAAGCAGGAAGTGGCTGGCCCATAAGCTTCTACCGGTCAGTTGCGAGGAACCACTGACCGGGAGAGACCCATACTGAAAGTGGTCCCTACCAAAAGAATGGCCTGCTCCTCCACAGTGGGAACTATGGTATCCACCCAGCCCTACTTCGGTACCCGGCGGGGTACTGGTAGTCAGGGTGGCTAACACCGAGACGGTGGTCGGGCTCTGCCTACAATGCGGGCTGCCCAGAGGCATTGTTAACACGGCGGCACGCTGCCCACAATGCGGGACACTATACTTATGGCCAATGCCGACGTTCATTCCGATCCAATCTGCTGACCCCCCAGGGTATACGGCTAAGCGCTCCGCCGAGTCCCCTGGCGCACTATGGATCAGCCGTGCGAGTCCCGGAGAAAGGGGACTGGAGTCGACCAAGTCGGCTGGGTCAGTAGCAACCGAGACGGTCGGGTCACTCCCCGAACGCGCAGAGAAAAGACTTTCGCCACGCTCGGTGACCCCGAGATCAGGGAAGGGAGATTACTCCGACGAGGATCTCTGTGAGCTAGCGGTGGCGAAATCGGGATCCAAGAGGGACCCAGGACGGACGACACCCCGTGGGGTGAGTGGCAGTCTGGAAAACAGGGCGTCCCCCGCAGATCGGCGAGCCGAGAGACGGAATCCCGCCGTCCTAGGACCTGGCGGCGATGGGAGAGGGACGCCAACGCCCCTGCAGACTGGTAAGAGAAGCAGCCCCATCACTTACCTTGTCCCGGCAGACAGCGCAGCGGAGGAAGGGCTGTGCCAGGTCCGAGGCGCACGTGGAGAGACGGCATCACTTCCGGTGAAGACGACGGCGGAGCTTCCGGATGTCGTCATCGAAGAAGAGATCCCGAATGGGGATCCGACCCGAGATGGCGGCGTTTCCGGTTCCGGGGAGGACATCACCTCCGGTGGCGACGGCGGAACCGCTGGGAACGACGCAGCGACGCTTCGGCGATCGTGGGAAGGTCCCCGATCACCTCCAAGGCCCAGGAGTTGGATGGGCGATCCGAGGACTGAGGAGGGTGAGGTATCCTGATTGGACCAGTCTACGGACAGCCGGGAACGGGTCGTAACCCCGTGGGGTCCCATCACTTGCCCTTATGCCCCATCCCATGCCCTAGATAAAACCCCTGCCCCTGTCACCTGTTCCACGGGATCCCCGCCTAGCTTGGAATCGGCGGACATACCCTCGGAAGAGGAGGTGAAACGGACTGGGGGGAGACAGCGCAGTTGCGCTACGGAAGGCACTTCTCGGGGGGGGGGAGAGTTGAGAGTGGCCGCGGTAGGCCGGTGGTTGCCCCCTGTAGCTCCCGAACCAGTGAAAAAGGCCCCGGGATCTTACAGGTGGTCAGTACCGCGATCTGAACGGACATCGGGGGTATTTTCCCTGGAAGATGATAGAGAGTCAGGGGAGTCACATAGATTCAGAGAGCACCGTTGGTGGGCCCCACTATTTGAAGGGTATTCCGCATGGATGGACCGCACTCGGTTCCTCATCCGGCGAGAAGATGTAGTGGATTACTGGTGGGCTGCGGGAGAGTTCACCCCTGAGCAAAGGGATAGAGAGTTGCAGGAGCGATGGCTACAGATCGAGCATAGGGAGATAGAACCCATGGGTCCCAGCATCCTGTCAGATCCCGTGGACCCTGATGAGCCCCTATCATGGGTGTTACCTGGGAGGGCCGGTAGGGCTGACCTGACCAGGATTAGTAGGGCTGAACGGGCCATAACGGCTCGTTATAAATCATCCCACGGGTTGGAGTACCCGTATGTCCCTGAGCCTCTCATGGACGAAATAGAGGAAAACAGAGGGAAGTGGCTTAGGGAGGCCATTGAAATGTACTTAGTCGGAAGTGCAGTGGTAGGTAAGAAGGCCGAGGAACGGATAGAGCACTTAGTACGCATATGGGGCATAGGAAGGAACATCTACAAACATAAGGTGACCTATAGGCCCGAGAGGGGACTGCCGAGACATTACTATGTTACGGTCCTGGATATGGGTGGTAGGGAGGTAAGAAAACCTGACCCCAGTCACTACTTTTAGGAGGTACTATGTATTACGCGGGTTCGTGGCTGCTGGTCGGGACGGGCTTGGCGGAGTGTACTGTAGAAATTGTTCTGTATGCATTATGAAAATTTGTAAGATGTTCTAATTATGTTTTGTGTTTCAGTGCTTCCTGGAAAAGGGTATACAAATTTAGGTCCCAGCGAGGACGATGGGATTCACCAGGGGGAGAATGTAGCGGTCATGTAAAATGGCTACAGTCATCTCTCCTGCTGACAGTAAGGCCTGGTAAGTTGTGGGCATGCCAGCAGTAATTATGGAGGTTTGCCCTCACACCCTGGTGGGGTGCCCTGTGTATGGATGGGAATGGTCACATGCTCTGACTCCATGGTTAGTGATGTCAGAGGTATGTCAGCTTCCAGAGTGTACATAAGGCACAGCACTGTGTCAAAAAGTAGTTCTAGTACAAGTTCAGCTAAGAGGAGGAGGAGTTCAAGTTCTAGTCCTAGCCTGAGTTACTGGTTATGTTTTAGTAACTGCCAGAGACTGTGTCCAGGGACCTGGCACAGGGTAAAGATATCCCGGCTGGGATAGGGAATCCCTATTAAAGGAGAGCTCACCTTTCAAAGGGAAGCATTGACTCAAGATGAGTGGCAAGATATTCTACTGCGTGGGTCAGCTAGCCCACATCAATCAATAAAGATGCTCTTATTCGAACACCCTCTCGTGTACATGTGTGGAGTGAATGTACAGAGAGGAGCACCATGAAGGAGTTCCTCAACAGGACCATCCCCATGCGGACGCAGGGACCCTGATGAGGTGGAGGCGCTGCACTGGAACTAGGTAGGACTCAGCACACTACCTCAGCTGCCTGTCTGGACGGGTCCTCCCCACACACCATCATGCGGGAGACTCAGGAGTCCTGTTGCCAACAGGTGCACCACCAGACACTACCACACTGTAATGGGGGCCGGTTAGACCACAGGGGCCAATGTGAGATTGGGTGGGTCAGGCCGGGCCAGAAATACCGTTACATATATATATATATATATATATATATATATATATATATATATATATATATATATATATTTATATTGTGACAAACGGCTTACTCCGGGGCTCCGCCGCCTGTCCGGGACTGTTAGAACACGGTCTTTTTTAGGGTAGGTTAAATGACGAGGCGTCACGTGCTGTTCCTTTAAACAGGCTATGCCTGGTTTATTCAGTCCCAGGTACTGAGACTGCCACAGTGAATACAACAGAAACACATCAAAACAAAAAAGCTGCTCACCTGAGCGATAACTTAACTTAGATTTTCCCTAACTCAGGGTGGAAGTGGCTTTTCCACTTCCAACAACAAAATAAGGAACTTTGCAGTTTTAGACAAAAAGAGCAGAATGTTTTAACCTGTTTGGGGAGAGGCTTTTCCCCTCTCTGCTTTCAGCAGCCTTCCTGTCTCCAGGCTCTTGGGGGAGAGGGGAGAGGAAACAGGAAATCTGTCTTAAGTACCTGATTTCTAATACGCAGGACAGGTGACAGAAATCAGGCAGCAAACAAACTCTGGTCTGGATCCCTCATCCCTCAGTTCCAGCACTTGCCAAACTGTGGGATGGAGTGCTGTATTATGAGGCTGCCCTGTTCTGCCTAAACAGGACAGAAACTGTTCAGTATCCTGGGAGCCCTATATATGGAATTTATTACCATCCCCTGGTTTCTGTCACATATCCACCCCCCCCAGCTCAGACCCCAAGGGATGAGCGACCATGGATATTAGGGAATGCATCCTTGACAACCCGTCGGCATTGCCATGTTTGTGCCCTGACCTTTGTTCCACAGAAAATTTAAAGGGTTGTAGGCTTAGGAACCACCTGGTCACTCTAGCATTCTTCTCCCTGTTTTGACACATCCAGGTGAGAGGTGCATGATCTGTGACCAACCGGAATTTTCTCCCCAACAGATAGTATTTGAGAGTCTCTACAGCCCACTTTATTGCGAGACACTCTCTCGACTATGGAGTAATTTTTTTCCTGGGGATTTAGTTTTCTACTTAAATAACGGATGGGGTGCTCCTCACCCTGAGACTCCTGGGAGAGTACAGCCCCCAGCCCTACCTCAGATGCGTCTGTTTGGACTACGAACTCTTTGGAGAAGTCAGGTGTGACCAACACTGGTTGGGCACAGAGAGCTTTTTTCAGGTTTCTAAAGGCCTGTTCGGTTTGGGAATAAACCTTCTATAGTACCCAATTAACCCCAAAAAGGTCCTTACTTGTTTTTTTGTAACTGACCTTGGCCAATTTTGTATCGCCTCTACTTTGAGTGTTTGGGGTTTGAGTAAACCTCTGCCAATAGAATACCCAGATACTTGGCCTCCTCCAGACCAATAGTGCATTTAGCGGGGTTAGCAGTTAGTCCAGCAGACCGAACTGCGTCGAGCACAGCTTGGACCTTTGGAAGGTGGGATTGCCAATCTTCACTATGGATTACCACATCATCCAGGTAGGCCGCAGCATACCGAGAATGTGGTTTTAACATTTTATCCATCATTCTTTGGAATGTGGCGGGAGCTCCATGTAAGCCAAAAGGCAGCACCCTATACTGAAAGAGGCCGTCTGGGGTTGAGAAGGCTGTCTTTTCTTTTGCCCTTTCTGTGAGGGGAACCTGCCAGTACCCTTTTGTTAGGTCTAGGGTTGTAAGATATCGGGCTTTGCCCAGACTCTCTACAAGTTCATCTACCCTGAGCATAGGATAAGTATCAAATTTTGACACCGCGTTTAGTTTCCGGTAGTCATTACAAAACCTTGTTGTACCATCTGGCTTTGGGACTAAAACTATAGGGCTGTTCCACCCACTTTGGGATTCCTCAATTACGCCTAGTTTTCGCATTTTTTTAACCTCTAAACTTATAGCCTCTCTTTTGGCCTCTGGGATTCGGTACGGTTTAAGGTTAACTCGGACCCCCGGTTCAGAGACTAGGTCATGTTCAATTACGCTAGTTCTACCTGGCTGTGTAGAGAAGACTTCTTTGTTTCTTCTCACTAAATTCTGAACCTCTCGTTTCTGATGAACGGACAGGGTTTCAGCTATGCTAACCTCTGGGTCAGTTTCTCGATTCTCTGACTGACCTGGGGGTACTAGGGTTAACAAGACCTCTCTATCTTTCCAGGGCTTAAGTAGGTTTATATGGTAAATTTGCTAAGGTTTCCTCCTACCTGGCTGTCTCACCTTATAATTTACTTCTCCCACTCTTTCCAAGACCTCATATGGCCCATGCCATTTAGCAAGGAATTTACTCTCTACGGTGGGAACCAGAACTAGCACCCTATCGCCTGGAAAAAAAATTCTGACCCTAGCACCCTTATTATACGTATTCCTCTGTGCTTCTTGAGCTTTTTCCATGTGTTCCCTCACTATAGGTAGGACTGCAGCTATGCGGTCCTGCATCTGGGCAACATGCTCTATTACACTTCGGTAAAGGGTAACCTCGTGTTCCCAAGTCTCTTTGGCTATATCCAGTAAGCCCCTTGGATGTCGGCCATACAATAGTTCAAACGGGGAGAAGCCTGTGGATGATTTGGGAACTTCCCTAATGGCAAATAACAGGTACACTGGCGACACACTTTATTCGAGCTCGGCTAGTCCCACGAATTCGGGTATACTCGGGTGTATTGAGGTTTGTGACTGTTTTCTGCCCGAGTGCATTGCGTTATTTTCCAGGCAGGGATTGAAGCATTTTATTCCCGCTGGCTGCAATACTGCACAGTATATATATATATATATATACTGCATTACAATTCATGAATTTATGCCATCTGGTAGACACACGAAGCATTGCAGCCTATTAAATCCTAATCATTATCATTTAACAGATCAGCCGCTCGTCAGCCAGGCATGAACCATGGCTGGGAAGGCAAACGCAACGGGGCTTGTCTGAGGTGAGGAGCGGCGCATTCCAGGTATCTGCCAGGTACATACTGGGTATTTGCTCGAATAAAGTGTGTCGCAGCAGTATGGTAAAAAACAATCCCAGTTTTTCCCATCCTTATCGACCGCCCGGCGTAACATGCTCTTTAAGGTTTTATTGAACCGTTCCACTAACCCATCTGTTTGTGGATGATAGACTGAGGTTCTGAGATGCTTGATTTTTAGGAGTTTACATAACTCTTTTGTTACTTGGGACATAAATGGTGTTCCTTGGTCAGATAAGATCTCTTTAGGAATTCCGACCCGGGAAAACAGAACTATTAACTCTTTTGCTATGTTTTTAGCAGAGGTGCTACGTAGGGGACCTGCCTCCGGATATCGGGTGGCATAATCTAATATTACCAATATATGCTGATGTCCCCTAGCGGACTTTATTAGGGGTCCTACTAGATCCATAGCAATCCGGTCAAATGGCACATCTATTATGGGAAGGGGTACCAATGGGCTACGGTACGCTTTGAACGGGGCGGTGATCTGACATTCTGGGCATGAAGAGCAATAATTTGTAATTTCTGCCAGAACCCCAGGCCAATAGTAGCTTCGGAGAACCTTTTCTTTTGTCTTTTCCACCCCTAGGTGTCCCCCCAATGGGTGACTATGTGCGAGGTGAAATACTACATTACGGAATGTCCGTGGTACCAACAATTGTTTAGTTGTAACTGATTTCCTTTTATCAACCCGATATACTAGATCATTCTCTACCTCGAAGTAGGGGTAGGCAAGTGACCTATCTGGTTGGCCAGGAGTACTATTCTGGTCCCGCATATTCCCCCTTGCTACCGCTTATGTGGGGTCTTCCCACTGGGCCTTCTTAAAACTCCCAGGACTGATCTCTAGGTCAGCGAGGGTCTTATCCTGTTCTGGGGTGGTAAGTGCCTGTTCAACATCTTGATTTGGGGTATTCCCTACCAAGGTAGCCATGGGGAAGGGAATTTTACAGCACTCCTCCTTTTCCCCCTTCTTATTTGGGCCCTCGTCAACCTCCATTTCTGAAAAAGGGAAAGGATTTGTTTCTTCTGTTACTTCGTTATGGTCCGCTATTGAACTCTGGGCGCTATTCTGAGAGGAGGACCACATTTTTAGAAAATGAGGAAAGTCAGTCCCTATTAACACATGTGCCAGTTTGGGTACAATACCCACATTGAAATCTAAAGAACCAAACTCTGTTAAAAAAAAAACATCAACAGTGGAATATTCATGATTATCGCCATGTATACAACAAATTGCCACTCTTTGTGAACTGTTTACCTGTTTCTTCTTAATGGGCAACAGGTATTCGGACACTAGTGTGACCATGCTCCCAGAGTCAAGAAGTGCCCGAACCCTCTTACCATTAACCTTTACAAATGCCCACAGATTGTTATTCAAGGGGTCATGTGGGCTAGGGCCCATACATAGGGACCACAGCGAATAAGGTTCAACGCTGTTGCATTGCATGGGTTCAGCATTTAGTGGGCAGACTTTCGCGGTGTGGCCCCTCTCATAACAATTTACACATTTAGGTACATAGTCTGTGTCCCACTTAGAGCCTTTTTTCGGCTCCCCATGTTGGCTGTTGCCCTTAGTGTGCGAGCCACTGTTGCTGGTGCTGTGTGAAGGCGGTCGTCGCTCTTCAGCCCCCCTTAACCCTGGTACCCTTTTACCGTCTCTGGAAGAGTCCTGGAACTTTGGGTAGTGGGGTTTCTCCACGACTAAGGGTTGCGGGTGCTCTTCTGCTGCATTGTACCTTTCTACGAGGGCCACAAGCTCGTCTGCATTGTGGGGGTCACTCTGACTAACCAAACGGCGTAGGGCAGAGGGAAGTTTCCTCAAGAACTGGTCCATGACCAACCGTTCCACGATGTGGCTTGCTGAGTTGATCTCGGGTTGTAGCCACTTCCGAGCGAGGTGGATGAGGTCATACATCTGGCTTCGGGTGGCTTTATCCATCGTGAAGGACCATGCGTGGAACCTTTGGGCACGAACAGCCATGGTTACGCCGAAGCAGGCGAGGATCTCGAACTTCAATTTTGCATAGACGTTAGCTTCGGCTGGCTCTAGATCAAAGTAAGCCTTCTGGGATTCGCCGCTTAGGAAGGGTGCGATTAGACTGGCCCACTCAGCTTCTGGCCATCCCTCTCTCTGTGCCATGCGTTCAAACGTAAGAAGATAGGTGGTTTCCACATAATCCGAGGGCCCCATCTTCTGAAGGTAGTGGCTTGCCCTGATCATTTCCGGGACTGGGGCTGCCTCTGCCAGTGGAAGGTTACTGATAGTCTCCCTCAGGATCTCGAGTTCCTGCTGTAAGTCCTGAGCGAACCGTTGTTGCTCCTCTCTCAGCAAGCGGTTTGTCTCTTGCTGGTTTGCATTCGCCTGTTGCTGATTTACATTAGTCTCTTGCTGGTTTGCATTAGTCTTTTGCTGGGCTATTAACAGCTGTTGCTGGGTTTCATTCGCCTGTTGCAGGGCTGCATTCGCGTCTTTCTGGACACCGACATTGCGTACCAGCGCACTCACCACGTCTTCCATCTTGTTTGGAGAGAGAGAAAAAAAAACTTTTTTTTTTTTTTTTAAAGTTCTTTAACCCGCAGACCTTTTAGTGTTCTGCCCGCATTCTCCACCGTATGTGACAAACGGCTTACTCCGGGGCTCCGCCGCCTGTCCGGGACTGTTAGAACACGGTCTTTTTTAGGGTAGGTTAAATGACGAGGCGTCACGTGCTGTTCCTTTAAACAGACTATGCCTGGTTTATTCAGTCCCAGGTACTGAGACTGCCACAGTGCATACAACAGAAACACATCAAAACAAAAAAGCTGCTC
>NC_134487.1:113887082-113892082 GCF_040206685.1 Ascaphus truei
TCGATATTAAAAAAAAAAAATGTGTGTTTGAGAATTATTTAAGCTCCTGCACGGTTTGCCTGTGCGGGAGCGCTACCGATCGGGGAGAAGCACCTCGAGCAAGTTTGGCATGTTATCGAAGTTTTCTGAATAGCTACACTTGCAAACTCGTTCGAGAAGTGTCCAAAATGCTTGTTAAGTCACTTATCGTAGCTAGAATAGGCCCCTTATATGGGCAGGCAGATTATTGGAGATAAGGAAAAAGCAGAGGTATTAAACTAATTCTTTACCTCTGTATTTACCAGGGAAGAAATCAATTGCAATACTAGTGCCTCATGAGGAAGCCACAACCTCTATATTAACAAACATATTTTAACATATATTAACAAACAATTGGTTAGCTGAGGAAGAAGTTCATAAGCGGCTTGATAAAATTAAAGTATATAAGACATCTGGCCCCGATGGCATACATCCAAGAGCTCTTAAGGTGTCAAGCTCAGTAATAGCTAAACCATTACATTTAACATTCAAAGACACCATTTGCACAGGCTCAGTACCACAAGATTGGCGTAAAGCAGACTTGGTGCCTATATTTAAAAAGGGAGCTAGATCACAACCAGGGAATTACAGACCTGTAAGCCTGACTTTAATAGTGGGAAAGCTACTTGAAGGTTTAGTACGGGATAATATTCAGGAATACCTAATGGAAAACAACATTCTTAGTAATAGTCGGCATGGATTTATGAAGGATAGGTTGTGCCAAACTAACCTTATTAGTTTCTTTGAGGAGGTAAGTAGGAATTTAAACCAGGGTAATGCAGTTGTTGTGGTCTACTTGGATTTAGCAAAGGCTTTTGATACGGTTCTACACAAGAGGTTAGTGTACAAAATAAAGCAAATTGGAAAAAATATTTGCACCTAGATTGAAAACTGGTTGAAGGATCAACAGAGAGTTGTAATAAATTTAACTTTTTCAGGTTGGGCTAGGGTCGTGAGTGGAGTACCTCAGGGATCGGTACTGGGACCACTGCTTTTTAACTTGTTTATTAATGACCTTGAGGTTGGCATCGAGAGCAAAGGCTCCATCTCTACTGATGACACTAAATTGTGTAAGGTAGTAGAATCAGAGCAGGATGTAATTTCTCTCCAGAAGGACTTGAATAAACTGGAAACTTGAGCAGGTAAATTGCAGATGAGGTTTAATACAGATAAATGTAAGGTTATGTATTTGGGAAACAAGAATAAACAGGCAATTTACAAATTAAATGGAGATAAATTAGGAGAATCCTTGATGGAGCAGGATTTAGGAGTGCTTGTAGACAACGGGCTTAGCAATAGTGCCCAAAGTCATGCAGTAGCTGCAAAGGCAAATAAGATGGGACAAACAAGGGAAGTAAATATAATTATGCCCCTTTATAAAACATTAGTAAAACCACACCTTGAATATGGAGTACAATTTTGGGAACCACTCATTAGAAATGACTGGAACTAGAGAAAGTGCAGAGAAGAGCCACCAAATTAATAAATAGGATGTATAATCTAATTTATGAGGATAGGCTAGCTAAATTAGATTTGTTTAATTTAGAAAAGGAGGCATCTAAGAGGGGATATGATAACTACATACAAATATATTTGGGGACAATACAGGGAGCCTTCAAAATAACTATTCAACCCAAGAGCAGTACAGACGACATGGGGTCATCCCTTAAGGCTGGAGGAAATGAGATTTCCCCAGCAACAAAGGAAAGGGCTCTTTATAGTAAGGGCAGTTAAAATGTAGAATTCATTACCTATGGAGACTGTGATGGCAGATACAATAGATATCTTCAAAAAAAAAAAAAAGATTGGACATCTTTTTAGATGGGAAGGATGTTGATCCAGGGAGTAATCTCAATATTTGGAGTCAGGAAGGAATTTATTTTTCCCCTTATGAGATATCATTAGATGATATTTCACTGGGACTGTGTTTGCCTTTCTCTGGATCAATAATGTAAGTACAAATACAGGCTAAAGTATCTGTCGTTTAAATTTAGCATAGCTTGAACTTGGACGTGTGTCTTTTTGCAACCTCATCTACTATGTAACTATTCCTTGTTTTGCACACACACTCAATTTAATAATCACCAATTTCCTAGCTCAGTGTAGGAATGTGCATATTTTGCCAGTTGTCAGAAAAAGATGTGGTCACTTTAGTCGAACATACACAGCCTGCAATGCCCTGTCTAGGCTGCAGGTGTAAAATAACCTGTCAATGCCCACATACAGGGACTGCTTCCTCCAGGCAGCACTTTAGCAGTCGGCTATGCTGACTACAACACATGACCTCCAATAGCCTATAAGAAGGCACCTCCCTCTGAACTCCTTGCTTACCAACAACTTTGCTAATTTGAATGAGGTTGTGTTGCTCCCATGTTACAGTACTGTACCTGCTACTGACTAAACACTCTACAAATTCTGGTTACTTTTCCGGCCTGCCTTACTACAACTCTGCCTGCTGTTGCCTCGACCCTGGTCCGTCTCACTATTCTCCTGCTTGCCACCCGCTTGACTACCCAGAAGTCGTGGACCATCAAAATGGGAAACAATCCATCACTATGACATGATTCGCACAAGTGCAGAAGTAGCAGACACCTTTTAATACTACTAGGGCTATGAACATGGTCATAGGTTATATAGGTTATACACTGGCGACACACTTTATTCGAGCTCGGCTAGTCCCACGAATTCGGGTATACCCGGGTGTATTGAGGTTTGTGACTGTTTTCTGCCCGAGTGCATTGAGTTATTTTCCGGCAGGGATTGAAGCATTTTATTCCCGCTGGCTGCAATACTGCACAGTACATATATATATATACTGCATTACAATTCATTAATTTATGCCATCTGGTAGACACGCGAAGCATTGCAGCCTATTAAATCCTAATCATTCTCATTTAACAGATCAGCCGCCCATCAGCCAGGCATGAACCCAGGCTGGGAAGGCAAATGCAACGGGGCTTGTCAGAGGTGAGGAGCGGCGCATTCCAGGTATCTGCCAGGTACATACCGGGTATTTGCTCGAATAAAGTGTGTCGGTGCAGTAGTTCATTCCTGCCTCCTAACTCAGATCCTCTTGAATACTGGTCTGCTAAAAACAGAAACATGTCCTGCTCTTGCAAAGGTGACAGTGGAGTGGCTGAGTTGCACTCCTGCAAGTGTGTTGTCAGAGTGTTTAATGCAGCAGCCAGTAACCGACCACCATACAAAACTGTCCCATGGCAGCATTGAAAGGCTCACTTTTTAACATCTGATTCCTCAAATATACAGCCCCTGCACCCAGCATGCAAGAGGCTCAGTGGGTGTAAGCTAATTACTAAGAGTAACTCTGACACTACCAGTAATGCAGCACTTTAAAAATGCAACCCTAGCTGTCTGCCCATCTCCAGTATCAGTGCACACAGCAGAAATTTTGCCAATTAGCAAAATTAATAAACACACAGAATCCCAGCAAGCTCAAGAAACCCCAAACAAATCACATAGTGTGTGTGTGTGTGTGTGTGTGTGTGTGTGTGTGTGTGTGTGTGTGTGTGTGTGTGTGTGTGTGTGTGTGTGTGTGTGTGTGTGTCAAAAGGAGAGCAACATGTATACAACATAAGACAGAAATGCCCAATGCTACATCCAATATGACAAAAATACACAGTGAGATACCTACTAAATATATTCTCTTGAAAAAGGGTCATAAGCTTTATAAGCCTGCAGGCCACATCAAGGCATGACCATTAGCAGGTCCTAACACTACCTGATTAAAATTCTCATTTACTTCTATATTTGGAGGGAGTATTGTGACGGTGAAGGCATACCCAGGCCATTAATAAAAGGTATTTGGCCCGGCTGGGTGCCCCTGAGCCATATTGGGGAATTGTGAGTGTCAGCTCTTCAACCCAATTGTGGCATCTAACTGCATGTGTAATAAAGATATATGTGAGTTTTTACTGTTCCAGGAGTTGTAACCAGCGGAGAAGTGCAAGGCGCGAGTTTCAGGGATGATTTTACGGTAAAATGTTGTAGGGTGTGTTGGGGAAGCAGGGGGTCAATCTTGCGGGTTACCCCGAAAGATCTACTCAGGAATCCCCCCCAGACTCCTGAGGACATGAGAAACACAGACCACCGGATAAAATCCTCCCTAGAAAGCAGTTTGCAGCTCACCACCAAATCCCCCTGCTTCAGCACAAACTAGTTCCTTGAAAAAGAACGCTGTGACGTTCAAAACGCGTTGGATGGGTCTTTTGTCACATTAAAGTGCCCTTTTAATTCATTTTTGATTCTGGGTCCTTCCTGCTCCATTTTTGCTAGTGCGCTTTTGTCCTCCATTCATTCCTGTTATACTACATATTGGAAGCTGCACAGCCTGCCTACCACTCCTAGGATTGTGAGTATTGTTTATGTTCAGGGGAACCTGCCAATGAGACTGATGGTGGGTGGGCTTGTACCAACTACCACCTGTCTTCAGGAGGATAGTACCCATACTATTGAATATTAAGTACTAATATCATTACTCATTTTTCATACCTTGGTTCAGTGGTTTGGCTTACTTTATTTTGTTATACCTGCATTAGAGCGCTTTAGCCTATTTTTTCGATCTTCAGCACAAACTAGGACAGTAAAACCTGGCAGGGAACTAAATAACATTAAAGGCTCTCGGCATATGCCCAAACCCCAGAACACAATGAGGGGTTACGTACATCTCTCACCGGGTATAAGGCGAAGAGAGTTATAGGGGGTTTAAGTTCAAGTGTAGAGTGTCAGTTCTGCGACCCAGTGAGGGCTGTAATACTGTAATTTGATTGGGGACTGTCTGTGTGTCTCCCACCAGGGCTAAGGGGACGAGAATCATATTCTGTTTTAAAGGTATGGGTTATTGTAACAATGAAAATGGTTTTTAACAATCCCCAAAGTTTATATTTTTATTCCAGTACTGTTCAGAGGAAGGCAGTTAGTATGTATAAAAATCCATTTGCATAGGAAGCAGGGGAAGCTACTCT